>NW_021306501.1:0-1046 GCF_002162155.2 Triticum dicoccoides
TCATGCCAACGTCATGCTGACGCAGTAATGCTTTCTGGATTTAATTTAATTCTGAAATTCCAGAAAAATGCCTAAAACTTCTAAAATTCATAGAAATTTAACCGTAACTCCAAATTAAATAAATTATATATGAAAAATTATCAGAAAAATTCAAGGAATCCATCTGTACCATTTTCATGCATGTTAGAACAACTTATAGGTGCTGTTTAGCACAAATCAATTAAATGACATTTAAATAACCACATATGGAGTTTGAATTTGAATCTTGGATTCAAACCAACTTCATTTAATCTGGTTTTAGATGCATTAGCCCAAAACACATTCATTTTGCCATGTCATGATCATGCATCATATTGTGCATTGCATTGATTGTGTTCCCTTCTGTGTTGCCGGTATTTGTCCCCTCTCGATAGACGTGATACCGATGATGCGATCGTTGACACTGATGAAGACTCAATGCTATCTTCAGAAGTGCCAGGCAAGCAAAACCCCCTTGTTCATTCCGATACAATCCTACTCTCTCGCTCCTGCTCTCTTTTACTGCATTAGGACAACACCGATTCATCTGTTACCTGCTGCGGTAGCTGAACCCCTTTATCCTTTGCATGACTTGTCATTGCCACAGTAAATAGATGAAACCCACTAGCATGAGTAGGAGTTGTTTGAGCCCTGATGTGCCTACTCATTTATGTTTGTTGTCATGCCTGCTACTGCTTAGAGTTGAGTCAGGTCTGATTCATCGGGGATGAATCAGAGGCGTGTGAACATGTCCTACTGTGTGTGAGCTAAGTGTGTGAACACGTTTTGGTAAAGGTAGCGGTGAGAGGCCATGTAGGAGTACATGGTGGGTTGTCTCATTGCAGCCGTCCTCAGGAACTGAGTTCTGTGTTTGTGATCCATGATTCAGCTACTACCACGCATTGGGCCCGAAACCAATGGACCCTCTCGGCTTCTTGATCACCCTTGTCCTCTGTCCAGGAGTTGCAAGTAGTTTCTGGTGTTTGTAGTATGCTGGAGGCCGTGGGCAGCGCTGACCGTAGGGGTGG
>NW_021306502.1:0-1125 GCF_002162155.2 Triticum dicoccoides
GATCCATTCTGTTTTTGCGTCGAGTGATCTTTCAGGCTTCGACGATCTCCGAGCGACGGATCGCCGGAAACACCGCGCCTGACAGACTGATTTGTTGCTCGCGGATTCCGCGGGATGCGAAATTTTGGGGTGCGCGCGAAGCGGGGCGGACCGCGGCGTTCGGATGGGACGGGGCATGGACGCCTCGATCTCCGCGCCGCCTTTTTCGCCACGTATCCCGTCTGCATAACTGTTCCAGATATGATTAGATCGACCGGGCCCACCTGTCATCCACTCGGAAGGGACCTTATAAATGTGCCCGGCGAGGATTTCTGTGCTGCGCCTTAGCATTCTCCCCCTCTCTCTGCTTCCTTCCTCCCTGCTTAGCGTGCTCGCTCTCGCCCCCGCACCACTTCCCTTTGCGCATCTCGCCGGCGACCATGGCCAAGGAGAAGACGGCGGCGCTGGAGCGCGCAAAGAAGGCGTCGGCGTCGGAGAAGGCGAAAGGAAGATCCACCACCCGCGGAGGGTCCTCGTCCAGATCCCGCCTGCCGAAGGGCTGGGTCCAAGGAGACTGGATCCAGTCGACCATCACGGAGAATGACCTCCTCGACATGGCCAACGAGGGCTTGATCCCCCACGGAGCTGCGAGGCTTCCGGGGAAGGAGTGGCAGCCCCATCCAGAAGAGGGTGAGTGTGTGCTTTTGGCCACCCATGTTGATCGCGGGTTTTCCTTGCCACCGAGTGTTTTCTTTCGTGGCTTTTTGAACTTCTTCGGAGCGCAACTCCACCACTTTACCCCAAACTCCATTGCCTATCTTGCCGCGTTCGTGTCCATGTGTGAGGGTTTCTTGGGCTGTCGACCGCACTGGGGTTTGTTCAAACATATATTCACGTGTCGATCTCAGACCGTGAAGAAGGCGAGCCCAGGTGATGAAAAAACCCGAGTCGTCCAAATGTGCGGGGGCCTGGGGATTCAGGTGAGGAATAAGAGCACCTTCCCGCCCATGACCTTTCCCGAGTCCGTCAGAGGCTGGCAGTCGACTTGGTTCTACTGCCAGGTCCAGTCGACGCCAGGGCAGTCGAGTGGACTCCCTCCGTTCACCATGGACCGAGTGCGCAAGCCTTCCCCTCTGAAGCTGATTC
>NW_021306503.1:0-1014 GCF_002162155.2 Triticum dicoccoides
GGTCTTTTGACTATGTTCAGGATAATTAAGTTCATCTTATGAACTCCCACTCAGATAGACATCCCTCTAGTCATCTAAGTGATTACATGATCCGAGTCAAACTAGGCCGTGTCCGATCATCACGTGAGACGGACTAGTCATCATCGGTGAACATCTTCATGTTGATCGTATCTTCTATACGACTCATGCTCGACCTTTCGGTCTCCGTGTTCCGAGGCCATGTCTGTACATGCTAGGCTCGTCAAGTTAACCCTAAGTGTTTTTGCTGTGTAAAACTGTCTTACACCCGTTGTATGTGAACGTAAGAATCTATCACACCCGATCATCACGTGGTGCTTCGAAACGACGAACTGTAGCAACGGTGCACAGTTAGGGGAGAACACTTCTTGAAATTTTAATGAGGGATCATCTTATTTACTACCGTCGTCCTAAGTAAACAAGATGCATAAACATGATAAACATCACATGCAATCAAATAGTGACATGATATGGCCAATATCATTTTGCTCCTTTTGATCTTCATCTTCGGGGCTCCATGATCATCATCGTCACCGGCATGACACCATGATCTCCATCATCATGATCTCCATCATCGTGTCTTCATGAAGTTGTCACGCCAACGACTACTTCTACTTCTATGGCTAACGCGTTTAGCAATAAAGTAAAGTAATTTACATGGCGTTCTTCAATGACACGCAGGTCATACAAAAAAATAAAGACAACTCCTATGGCTCCTGCCGGTTGTCATACTCATCGACATGCAAGTCGTGAATCCTATTACAAGAACATGATCAATCTCATACATTACATATATCATTCATCACATCCTTTTGGCCATATCACATCACATAGCATACCCTGCAAAAACAAGTTAGACGTCCTCTAATTGTTGTTTGCATGTTTTACGTGGCTGCTATGGGTTTCTAGCAAGAACGTTTCTTACCTACGCAAAGACCACAACGTGATATGCCAATTGCTATTTACCCTTCATAAGGACCCTTTTCATCGAATCCG
>NW_021306504.1:0-1505 GCF_002162155.2 Triticum dicoccoides
GTTGCTAAACCTCTAACCGAACTCCTCAAGAAAGATAAGAAGTTCGAGTGGACTCCACAATGTGAGCACAGCTTTCAGGAACTGAAAAGACGCCTGACCTCTGCTCCCGTACTGGTACCGCCAGACTTCTCCAAGGACTTTGTTATCTACTGCGACGCCTCGCGACAAGGACTAGGTTGCATCCTTATGCAAGATCGACATGTAATTGCCTACGCTTCACGGCAATTGCACCCACATGAGGAGAATTATCCTACTCATGATCTAGAGCTTGCAGCTGTAGTCTATGCACTTAAAACCTGGCGACATTACCTCCTCGGTAATCGTTGCGAAATATTCACTGATCACCAAAGTCTGAAGTACATCTTCACCCAACCGGATCTGAATCTCAGGAAAAGACGTTGGGTTGAGTTGATCACAGACTTCGACTTAGGAATAACCTACACCCCAGGGAAAGCCAACGTCATGGCTGATGCGCTAAGTCGTAAATCTTATTGTAACAACCTGATGTTACAACAAAGTCAACCGCTTCTCCATGAGGAATTTCGGAAGCTTAACCTTCACATTGTACCTCAAGGTTTTCTTTCCACCTTGGTAGCAAAACCTACTCTTACGGATCAAATCATCGCTGCCCAAAAGCGAGATAAGGGAATATCTAAAATCAAAGAGAACATTGCTAGCGGAGGTGCTAGTTGTTTCTCCACTAATGATCATGGTGTTGTGTACTTTGAGAACCATCTAGTGGTTCCCAAGAACCAGCATCTACGGCAGTTGATCCTTAAGGAGGCTCATGAATCTCCTCTCACTATTCATCCCGGTAGTACTAAGATGTATCAGGACCTACGCCAGAGGTTCTGGTGGACTAGGATGAAGAGAGAAATTGCTCAGTTTATTGCAAATTGCGACGTCTGTCGTCGTGTAAAAGCAGAGCATCAACGGCCTGCTGGCACCCTTCAACCCTTAGCTATTCCTGAATGGAAATGGGATAAAATTGGTATGGATTTCATTACCGGTTTTCCCAGGACCAAGAGAGGGAATAATGCCATCTTCGTCGTTGTCGATCGTCTTTCCAAAGTAGCCCATTTCTTACCTGTTCGTGAGAGTATAACCGCTAGTCAGCTGGCAGACTTATACATCTCCCGAATAGTGTCCCTCCATGGTGTTCCTTTGGAAATTAACTCGGATCGAGGAAGTCTTTTCACCTCTCGATTTTGGGAAAGTTTCCAAAATGCTATGGGGACTCGTCTCTCCTTTAGCACCGCTTTCCACCCTCAGTCGAGTGGTCAAGTGGAACGCGTCAACCAAATTCTAGAAGACATGCTTCGAGCCTCTGTTATCTCATTCGGGATGGACTGGGAGAAGTGCCTTCCATTTGCCGAATTCGCTTACAACAACAGCTATCAATCTAGCTTGGGTAAAGCCCCTTTTGAAGTTCTCTATGGACGACGGTGTCGAACACCCCTTAACTGGTCAGAGACCGGGGAAAGACAATTCTTTGGCCCGGATAT
>NW_021306505.1:0-915 GCF_002162155.2 Triticum dicoccoides
AAAGGAAACCTAGATGAATTGTTGTTGAGCCCATTGGCAACATCCTTATCTCCTCCATGATGTTGTTGAACATTAAGCTAGTGTTGGAAACTTTTGAAAGCATTTTCTTCATGCTAGCTCATGAAGTATTTGTTTGATGAAAGGAGTGACTTCCTCTTATACACGTGCATTTGGTGAAAGTTGCCGCCGTGAATTTGAGAAAGATTGTTTTGTTTCCTTTGGAATCATCCCAAATCAGTCATGCACACGTGCGAAGTATTCTGTAGTCTGGAGACTTGCAACCTTCATTCTATATGTGTCCCTAGCACACTAAGCCACTGATTGACTTGTTCAAGGAAAAGAAGTCTATGCTTGGGATCTAATCCATGGACTTGCGTAAAGACTTCGATATCCTCGATGATGGTTCTCCACCTGAACTCGGTAGTGTTTAATTATAAGACTACTACATGGCCATGCTTGTCTGGGACAACGTGTTCGCATGTTTGTAGCAGAACCAGCTCATGTTTTGGAGCTTACTATCGTAGCTCACTCCCCGAGAATCCCGCAACATTATCTCGTCGATTTGTGTTGCAAACTTTCATTTTTCTTTCTAGACTTGATGAGTCTGGGATATCTTGACACCAACCAGATCTGAATCTCAGGCAGATGTGATGGTTGGAACATTTCCCAAGAATTATAATATTGGTCTCTCAATAACCGGCAAGGTGGATGTCGTGGCCAACACACCCATCCGGTAGACCTATTATTATAGTATCTTGTTTGAGGAAGTTGGCCACCTCCCCATAGGGATTTCGTAGGATTACTCCCTAGTTGCCCCTATGGATTTCTGTGTTCCGAAGTCCGACCTTTTTACTTGATGTTCTAGATATCAAACCATATCTATGGGTGGATTACGCTAGCACATCAAGGAGAACA
>NW_021306506.1:0-1368 GCF_002162155.2 Triticum dicoccoides
ATTTGCTTGACGGATTTGTGACACCCACCACCACCACTTGTTCGTAGTCTGTAGGATCATATTCTTGTGTGTTTCTATTGCTGCTAACCATGCCAGGATCACAAGCCGACGAGATTGACTGGGAGAATTTATCGAACAAGGAGCTTCATGATAAGTTTCAGCAAATGATGACTGAACAGGTGCAAGATGTGCTGAACAATTTTGAAGAGGCCATGGAGAAGATCACTGGCCTTGAGAAGACGTTCGAAACAAAGCTCGATAACAAGTTTAATGAATTGCTCGCGCGTCTTCCACCACCACCACCTGCTGCACCTAACGCACCTCTCCAACAACAACAACAACAACGACTACCTCCACGTCGCGAAGCAGACCTCCGCCGAGCAAGCCGTGTTCCTCTTGCGTTTGGCCAAACTGTTGGTGCTGCTGTTGATACTTCTGTGGCTCCTGCTGCTGATGTGGAGGAGGATGATTATGTGGGATATTATGAGGATG
Source organism: Triticum dicoccoides (assembly GCF_002162155.2). NCBI lineage: Eukaryota > Viridiplantae > Streptophyta > Magnoliopsida > Poales > Poaceae > Triticum > Triticum dicoccoides. Next base: position 493 of record NW_021306506.1, read on the forward strand.
AGGTTGATCAAAATCAACACTACGTGCAGCCACCTGTACCACCACCAGCAGGTCGACCTCAGGTATATATTCGTAATGGTAGGCCTGCACCACCACCTCAGGTACGAGATGATGTCCATATTCCTAAACTGAAATTGAATATTCCACCATTTGAGGGTAGATATGTTCCTGATATATATCTTACTTGGGAGTTAGAAACTGAACAACGATTTACATGTTTACAATATCCTGAGGAGAGAAGAGTTGCTGCTGCTGTTTGTGCTTTCACTAGTTTTGCATGTGTATGGTGGTCTGAACATTGTAGATTATATCCTATTCCAACTACTTGGGCTGCTTTGAAAACTGCTATGCGTACGCGTTGGGTTCCACCATATTATCAACGTGAATTGCTTCAAAAATTGCAGCGTTTAAGACAAGGGAAAAATTCTGTAGAAGAATTTTATCAGGAATTACAAACTGGCATGATTAGATGTGGTATTGTTGAGGAGAATGAAGCTATGCTTGCACGTTTTCTGGGTGGATTAAATAGAGAGATTCAGACCATTCTAGACTATAAGGAGTATACTAATATCACTCGTTTATTCCATCTTGCTTGTAAAGCTGAACGTGAAGTGCAGGATCGACAAGCATTGGGGCGAACTAACTTTTCTGCAGGCCGACCTTCATCATGGACACCACGTGCATCTTCTACTTCAACTGCACCAGCACCTCCATCCGGTGCCACCTCCAGCCGTGATACAAGAAAACAGGCACAACCACCATTATCTGCCAAGAGCGCACCTACGGGGCCTGCACAGCGTTCTTCTTCTTCCATGGCATCAACAGGGCACACAAGTGATATTATTTGTCGTCGTTGTAAGGGAGGAGGTCATTATG
>NW_021306507.1:0-1198 GCF_002162155.2 Triticum dicoccoides
CCTAGGAGTAAAACTTCCTTACGGTTACGCGGGGAAGATAAGCAGATACCTAGACCCAGCGAAGCAGAAGTTCAGCGGGATGAAGTCTCACGACTGTCACGTGCTGATGACGCAGATACTTCCAGTTGCAATCCGTGGGATCATGGACGCGCACGTCCGTGAAACGCTATTTGGCCTATGCAACTTCTTCGACGTCATCTCTCGGAAGTCGATTGGCGTGAGGCAACTCAGAAGGCTACAGGAAGAGATCGTGGTGATACTATGCGAGCTTGAGATGTACTTCCCGCCCGCATTCTTCGATGTTATGGTGCATCTGCTGGTCCATATAGTGGAGGATATCATCCAACTCGGGCCGATGTTCCTGCACAGCATGATGCCGTTCGAAAGGATGAATGGTGTCATCAAAGGATACGTTCGCAACATGTCACGTCCAGAAGGAAGCATAGCCAGGGGCTTTCTGACCGAAGAGTGCATCTCCTACTGCACGAATTATCTAGGCATCGAGAACCCCGTTGGTCTGCCCGTCAACAGGCACCTCGGCAGGCTCGCTGGATGGGGTCACCGTGAGGGTCGGCGCAAAATGCATGTCGACTTCGAGGGTCGACTCGCCGACTTTGAAAGAGCAAACCTAGTCGCGCTACAACACATAGACGTGGTCGATCCTTGGGTGGTAGAGCACAAAACCTTTATTAAAAAGACGTACAATGACCGAGGCCAACAGAGGACGGACGGAGATACACTCAAAGAGCACAACTCATGTTTCACGCGTTGGTTCAAGCATAAGCTTCTGTCGTACCCTTTACATGAGGATTCTTCCGCGGAACAACAACTCATATTCGCCTTGTCACAGGGCGCCGAGCACAACCTGATGACCTATGAGGCGTACGATATCAACGGCTACACATTCTACACCGAGGCCAAGGACATGAAGAGCGATGGTTATCAGAACTCCGGGGTAACGATGGAATCCTACACCGGTAACGACAAGGACAGATACTACGGAAGGATCGAGGAGATCTGGGAGCTGAGCTACGCTGGAGAGAAGGTCCCGATGTTCCGTGTCAGATGGGCCAAGAACGTCATAAAAGAAGACCGGTATTTCACCACCATGGTTATACCCGAAGCCAAATCCAAGACCGCGGGCGCAAACGTCACCGCGAAAAATGAGCCATGGGTACTGGCTTCCCAAGTGGACCAA
>NW_021306508.1:0-9783 GCF_002162155.2 Triticum dicoccoides
CCCTGGACCCCATTCCCTCCTCTGCTTCCCTCTCGCGCACACCACCAAGCGGAGCTCGCCGTCATCGTCGCCGTACCCATGGCCACCGCCACCCCCTTTCCTCCCCGACGTGCTCCTGAGCTCCGCAGTGCCTCCCTCGACCTCCCCGTCGACTCACGCGACCAGAGAAGCCCCGAAGCGCCGTCCCGACGCTTTTCCCCTCCTCGGCCACCGAGGACCGCCGCTGTCGATTCGCCGGACCCCGTGCCTCCCCTGCCTCGCCAGCAGCACCAGAAGAACCGCGGTGAGCCGCTGCATCGTTTCCCCCATGCCTCGTTGCCTAATTCGCCCCCTAGCCGCTCCCTCCACCGGAGCCGAGATGCTCCGCCGCACGGGCTCGTCACCGGTGAAGCTCCGGTGACCTCTTGGTCCCACGCATGCGTCCGTTGCACTCGTTGCGTCCCGTAGAGTAAAACTAGCGTGACAACCATCTTGTTTGCACACCGCAGCGTCGGTCCCGCGAATCCCCGAGCTCCGGCCGCCGCCGGGGTCGATGCCGCGCTCAACTCCGGCCACCCCACGCCCTCTCGTGGGTCCCCCTAGATGCGTGGGAGCACGGGCTCACTCTTGGTGCCCTCAGCGCGACCAGCCGCGGGCCGTAGCGCCGTCCCGAGCAACTCCGGCGAGGTCTCGCCGTCGCCGTGGTCGCCGGCGTCACTCGCCGACGTGGCCACCTAATTAGGGCGTAAACACCCCGTTAATCACCCACTAGAGCCACTGCCAAGTGGGCCCCCATGCCTAATTAATTAGTTTAACCTTTCTGTTAAATTAGCACTAATCTCAGAGGGCCCCGCCTGTCACGTTGACTTTGCCATGTCAGCATTGACCGGACCCACCAGTCAGCCTCTGTCCCTGCCTGTTACACTGACGTGCGGGTCCCAGCCGTCAGGTTTGACCTGGACCAGCCACGTTGACCTGCTGACGTCACTAATACGTCATGCTGACGCAATATTGTTTCTGGAATTAAAATAAATCAAAAATGATTTATTAATTCCAGAAAATGCCTAAAACTTCTAAAATTCATAGAAATTTAACCGTAACTCCAAATTAAATAAATTATATATGAAAAATTATCAGAAAAATTCAAGGAATCCATCTGTACCATTTTCATGCATGTTAGAACAACTTATAGCTGCTGTTTAGCACAAATCAATTAAATGGCATTTGAATAATCACATATGGAGTTTGAATTTGAATCTTGTATTCAAACCAACTTCATTTAATCTGTTGCTAGTTGCATTAGCCCAAAACACATTCATTTTGCCATGTCATGATCATGCATCATATTGTGCATTGCATTGATTGTGTTCCCTTCTGTGTTGCTGGTATTTGTCCCCTCTCGATAGACGTGATACCGATGATGTGATCGTTGACACTGATGAAGACTCAATGTTATCTTCAGAAGTGCCAGGCAAGCAAAAGCCCCTTGTTCATTCCGATACAATCCTACTCTCTCGCTCCTGCTCTCTTTTACTGCATTAGGACAACATCGATTCATCTGTTACTTGCTGCGGTAGCTGAACCCCTTTATCCTTTGCATGACCTGTCATTGCCACAGTAAATAGATGAAACCCACTAGCATGAGTAGGAGTTGTTTGAGCCCTGACGTGCCTACTCATTCATGCTTGTTTGTCATGCCTGCTACTGCTTAGAGTTGAGTCAGGTCTGATTCATCAAGGATGAATCAGAGGTGTGTGAACATGTCATACTATGTGTGAGCTAAGTGTGTGAACACGATTTGGTAAAAGGTGTCGGTGAGAGGCCATGTAGGAGTACATGGTGGGTTGTCTCATTGAAGCCGTCCTTAGGAACTGAGTTCTGTGTTTGTGATCCATGATTCAGCTACTACCATGCATTGGGCCCTGAAATATGACCCCGCTCGACTTCTTATTCACCCTAGTCCTCTGTCCAGGAGTTGCAAGTAGTTTCTGGTGTTTGTAGCTTACTGGAGGCCGTGGACAGCGCTGACCGTAGGGGTGGGCTGTGATGCGGTAGGTACGTGGCACGGTGTACCGGATGCCCGTTTGGTATCTCGGGAACCCTGTTCACATCGTTTGGGCTGTGAGCGAAACTCCGGCCGGATCTCCTCATGGATGGAACCCGAATAGGCCATAAACCTGGACTAGAGACTTGAGTGTTTAGGTAGGTCATGGTCTACACCCACGTCGGCTTTCGCTTGAAGTCTGCCGAGCACATGTCGTGTGCAGACGCTAAGTGGTGGAAACATGTATGAAGAAGTACACCCCTGCAGGGTTAACATCATCTATTCGAATAGCCGTGTCCACGAAAAAGGACTTCTGGATTGCTTATATCAGTTCATAGACAAGTGAAAGTGGATACTTTAAAATGCGCAAGATAAGCGTGAGTGCTATGGATGGCGTTCTCGTAGGGAGACGGGAGCGGATCCATAGTGGTGTATTGATATGGTGAATATGTGGACTCGTGTGCGCCACCTCAAAAGAGTCGCTTGCAGTCGTAGTTTAGGATAGCCACCGAGTCAAAGCTGGCTTGCTGCAGTTAAACCCCACCATCCCCTTGTTGAAAATGATGCATATGTAGTTAGTTCTGATGTAAGTCTTGCTGGGTACATTTGTACTCACGTTTGCCTATTTTATGTTTTTGCAGAGAGACTTCAGTCTCACTAGTAGTTCCACGTGGACTTCGACGTTTAGCTTGTTACCTCAGCTACGATCTTGTGCCCTCGGCAGGATCTGATAGATAGTCAGGCTTCTCAGCCTTTTTCATTTATAGATGTCTGTACCCAGACATGATAGCTTCTGCTTGTGCTTTGATTTGTATGCTTTGAATGTTGGGTCATGAGACCCCTGTTTGTAATATCTCGCTCCTCGGAGCCTATTGAATAAATTACTTGAGTCGTAGAGTCATGTTGTGATGCCATGTTGTGTTTGCACATATCGAGCATATTGTGTGTATGTTATTGAAATGCTTGGTATGTGTGGGATCTGACTATCTAGTTGTTTATCTTTAGTAGCCTCTCTTATCGGGAAATGTCTCCTAGTGTTTCCACCGAGCCATGGTAGCTTGCTACTGCTCCGGAACACTTAGGCTGGCCGGCATGTGTCCTTCTTCGTTCCTGTGTCTGTCCCTTCGGGGAAATGTCACGCGATGAATACCGGAGTCCTGTTAGCCCGCTACAGCCCGGTTCACCGGAGTCCTGCTAGCCCAGTGCTACAGCCTGGATTCACTCGCTGATGACCGACACGTTCGATGCTGGGTCATGGATGCCTGTCCCTGTAAGTCTGTGCCACTTTGGGTTTACGACTAGCCATGTCAGCCCCGGGCTCCTTATCATATGGATGCTAGCGACACTATCATATACGTGTGCCAAAAGGCGCAAATGGTCCCGGGCAAAGGTAAGGCGACACCCGTGGGAATACCGTGCGTGAGGCCGCAAAGTGATATGAGGTGTTACATGCTAGATCGATGTGGCATTGAGTCGGGGTCCTGACAGCGTTGGTATCAGAGCTTGACTGCCTGTAGGATTACCAAGCCAAACTGATCGAAGTTGAGTCTAGAAATTCTTTAGTTATATAAGGGAATTGATTGTGGGATGGAACGTAAGGCTCTTTTTACTCCTTTACCTCATGCCCTTCTGATCTGAGTCATCTTATCTTTCCTACGGGGATTAAGAACTAGGCTATCTCTTCTTTCTATCAGGATCACGTGTTACTAATCTGCAGACTTGAAGGATTGATGGTTCTAAGCTTGAGTTCAGTTTCTACTTCCGTATGTTAATTGTTGATCTTGAAACCTTGATATTGTGCTACTGAGTGGTTATGCCACCATTTTGTGAATGTCTCAAATCTTTTCTGAGCATTTACAGCCGTTATGCTGCCCGAGTCATCCCAGGTTTCTAAGTAGTCTGATGCATCTGCAAATCCTTTCTTCCCGTTTTAATGTTCCCATGGGCCAGATTAACCACACTAATCAGTGAGTTGAGGTACTCCGTTACCTTGACATATATGTTGGAGATATTATTATGACCCTAGGTGTCTTAGGGGATCATCTAGTAATTTAGCCATGATTTGTGTTCCCAGTGTGATGATTCTGGCCATCATTCTCGAAAGCATCCCGTGATGCTACTTAGTAATAGGTATTCTGTTCCTGGGTTCTTGAACCCGAGATTCACTCTACCTACTTCATGTTGATAGTAATTGCTAGTGCCTTTAGGATATTAGTAACCTTTGCGATAGTCCTTGAAGTCCGTGGTATCTTCTTCTTCCAAATACCATGAACTACTTATGGCAGATGTTTATGGGATCAAAAAAAATCACAATTAGAGTACTCTTGAGGAGTTCTCCATTCATAAATCGTGACTCTGCCTGTTCTACCTTTCTGCATGGGTTATCCGGAAGAAATATGTTGAACTTGGTTCGACATACTAATCTATGCATCCACAACTCAGAAAAATTATATGTTCCTTTGAGATGTTCTCTTTAGTTGCATTCTGACCCTCGTCTATCAATTGATAGTCAAGAGTATGCGTGCGTTCGTTTATCGATGCCTATTACTCTTGTGGTCCATCAAGCCATTCTATCGCGGAATGACTAGGAGAAACAAACTCCAGTACCTCTTCCATATTTAGGATTGGGTCAAAACAATTGTACTCCGCAGATCAAAATGCCAATCCAGCTTTTGCTCTGTTCTACCTTGGAGTATTACCATCTTTTATATCGGGATTGTTATAGGAATTGCACACCATCCTATGAACTCTTGGTACAGTGATACTTTTGCCATCATTGTTCATTCCTCGGTTCCTGTGTTATTGTAACCGGAATGCCGACAAATGAATCATGGCGTGTGAAATCAATACTGCTAGCAACTCTGTTGCTTGGTAGTTAAAGGATAATAATTTCATTCTTAGCGTGTCGGTTCTTGAATCATCATTCTAAGACTGATCGTGCTATCTAGTCCTTATTTCCGGTGCACCCTTCGATCAATGAGTTAGGATTGTGTCAAGTCCTCACTCATTTGATCATATCATCTTGCCCTGAAAAGCAAGATTGTTCTCGATCTTAGTAACATATCGGTGGTTCGTGATTTTCTGAATATCTTCTCGGAAGTATTACCAGGTTGTCACCTGACTGCTATGTTGAGCTCGTGATCAAGTCGGGTTCTTGTGAACCACCCTTTCTCCAAGAATCTGTGATGGATATCCCGGAGCTAGTTGGTTAAGCTAGACAACAACTTGGAGAGTTGGAAGATAAAAGCTTGTCTGACTTAGTTCATGTTAAGGGATATCTTTCTGTGTATGTGTGTGTGTTGAAGAAAGATGATATCTTCATTAATTGGTCCTTGTGATCAGTTGTTGGACCTATTGTCTTACCCCATCTATAATTTGAGTATGGGCTATCATCCAATCAGACCAGAACCAACGATATTCGTAATGTTGTCTTACTCGTGGTTGATCCCTCGAGCATACACCATTATATCTTTTGGGTTTGACCAATGCTAACACTTGTTCTCTTAACTATGGAATTCCTTTTAAAGGGAAACCCGGAAGAATTGTTGTTGAGCCCATTGACAACATCCTTATCTCCTCCATGATTTTGTTGAACATTAAGCTAGTGTTGGAAACTTTTGAAAGCATTTCTTCATGCTAACTCATGAAGTATTTGTTTGATGAAAGGAGTGACTTCCTCTAGTTCATGTGCATTTGATGCAAGTTGCCGCCGTGGACTCGAGAAAGTCAATGTTGCTTCCTCTGGAATCATCCCAAGTCAGTCATGCATACGTGCGAAGTATTCTGTGGTCTGGAGACTTGCAACCTTCATTCCATATGTGTTCCGAGCACACCAAGCCACTGATTGAGTTGTTCAAAGATAAAGGAGTCTGTCCAAGGTGAACTCTTTGGACTTCCACGCGTGGAGACTTCGATGTCATTAATGATGGTTCCCCACCTGAACTCGGTAGTATTTTATTATAAGACTACTTTGTGGTCATGCTTGTCTTGGACAACATGTTCACATGTTTGTAGCAGAACCAGCTCATGTTTTGGAGCTTACCATCGTAGTTCATTCCCCAAGAATCTCGCAGCGTTGTCTCGTCGAATTGTGTTGCAAACTTTCATTTTTCTTCCTAGACTCGATGAGTCTGGAATATCCTGACACCAACCAGATCTGAATCTCAGGCAGATATGATGGTTGGAATATTTCCCAAGAATTATAATATCGGTCCCTCGAAAACCGGTAAAGTGGATGTCGTGGCCAACACACCCAGCCGGAAGACCTGTTATTATAATATCTTGATTGAGGAAGTTGGCCACCTCCCCATAGGGATTTCGTAGGATTTACTCCCTAGTTGCTCCTATGGATTTTGAGATCCCGAAGTCCGACCTTTTTACTTGATGTTCTAGATATCAAACCATATCTATGAATGGGTTACGCTAGCACATCAAGGAGAACATTAGAAGCGGAGTGCTAAATGTCTCTCGGTCGATCGTCCAGATTTTGTCCCTTGGCTCGCTAAGATGAAATCTGAGAAAGTGTTATCCTCCTTTGCATCTGCATCATCCATCGCTATTCATCATGGTAGTAAGTTGTGTTGCCAGAATCCTTGACACGGATATTGGTAAAACCTTGATGATTATGGAAATGCTCAAGTTCTTGAGAGCACGCACAAGCGCTACGTGTTATCATCGGCTCTAACTGGGATTCCTCTCAGTTTCCTCGGCAATGCTATGACCCTTTCAAACAGTGAATCCACTCTCTATTGTTGGGTTCTCCCCAGTTACTAGAATCATTCCCATCATTTGCATTTTGTTCCCAGCTTGCACCGCCAATGTGCCATTCTACCATGGGTCTCTTCCATTTCCGGTGATAAGCAAAATCATCCATTACGTTGTCTTCAACAAGGTAATCCACATCATCCAAGTTTGAGTATGCCATTCTACCGAACCCCTCTAAATGATCGATTATGATTGCCTTAAGCTGGTATAAAGAGTCTCAGTGATCTCTATATCAAAGGTAATTCTTTTTGCCACTTAAGATATTTCTACGAGTCACCATTCCTAAGATGTCTCGATGTGGTTTCATGGCAACTCAACTCCTCGCTACGTTGACAATCGTTTACCACCTTTTTAAGTGTGGAATTGTTGTCCACCTAGTGAACCTTCGTCATCCGTTTCTTTCCACCCCTCTTGATGTGTATCTCGTGTCTCAACCCGAGAGATGGTTCTATGTCTCATTCCGTGAGTTAATCCTGAGTTGTTCGATCTTCGAAAGATTAGTCCCTCTAGAGTCCCCTTCCCCTCTCGTTGTCATGTTAGTTGGAGTTCTCAGAGGAAGACGTCGAGACAAAGATGGTGATCGAAACAACGTTCCTATGAAGTGCAACCTGGATCGTGAAGATTGTGCTAGTTTGCGTTCCCCCTTCACCTTACCCTACGCTTGAATCTCGGGACGAGATTTTTGTTTAGTGGGGGTGAGTTGTCACATCCCTGGTCCTGTTATGCACTAGGCTAGACCTCATGTGAGTATCATGTTTTAATTCAAATGAAATTTGAATTGAGGAATTTTCAAAGCCTCAGAAACCTTCTAAAAATGATCAACATTAAAATCTCCTCAAAGAAGTCCAAGAAAATGTTCCTCTTAGTCTCTGAAAATATTGCAAAGAGGTAAAACTCAAAACAATATTTTTGGTATCTCAGAGTTAATTATTTTGGGCCTTTGAATTAAATAAATAGCTATTTGCATTGGATATATATTTGATATATAAATAATATATGTCCAATAATTACTGGAACATTTTATGTGGTTTGGTATATTTTAGTCCTAGCCACATAACTATTTCCAGGATTTTATAAAATGGTTTAGTGTCTAAAACTAAATCAAAACAAACTACAGAAAATAGAAAACAGAATTAAATAGAAAAAAAAATAGAAGAGAGAGAGCAGAAGGACTTACCTGGCGCCACTTACCTGGCCCAACACTGTGCAGCCAGCAGCGGCCCAGCCCACCTCCTCCCCCTTGTCATCCTCCTCCCCTCGCACCAAAGCAGCTCGGTGGCGAGCGCCGATGCCGCCTCGGCCACCTCCTGCTTCCACCGAGGCGTTCCCGAGCCTCCCCCTCACGCCACGCACTCCCCCTCGCCCCCTGCACCTCTCCTCTCTCCCCCTGGACCCCATTCCCTCCTCTGCTTCCCTCTCACGCACACCACCGAGCGGAGCTCGCCGTCATCGTCGCCGTACCCATGGCCACCGCCACCCCCTCTCCTCCCCGACGTGCTCCTGAGCTCCGCAGTGCCTCCCTCGACCTCCCCGTCGACTCACGCGACCGGAGAAGCCCTGAAGCGCCGTCCCGACGCTTTTCCCCTCCTCGGCCACCGAGGACCGCCGCCGTCGATTCGCCGGACCCCGTGCCTCCCCTCCCTCGCCAGCAGCACCAGAAGAACCGCGGTGAGCCGCTGCATCGTTTCCCCCATGCCTCGTTGCCTAATTCGCCCCCTAGCCGCTCCCTCCACCGGAGCCGAGACGCTCCGCCGCACGGGCTCGTCGCCGGTGAAGCTCCGGTGACCTCTTGGTCCCACGCATGCGTCCGTTGCACTCGTTGCGTCCCGTAGAGTAAAACTAGCGCGACAACCATCTTGTTTGCACACCGCAGCGCCGGTCCCGCGAACCCCCGAGCTCCGGCCGCCGCCGGGGTCGATGCCGCGCTCAACTCCGGCCACCCCACGCCCTCTCGTGGGTCCCCCTAGATGCGCGGGAGCACGGGCTCACTCTTGGTGCCCTCAGCGCGACCAGCCACGGGTCGTAGCGCCGTCCCGAGCAACTCCGGTGAGGTCTCGCCGTCGCCGTGGTCGCCGGCGTCACTCGCGGACGTGGCCACCTAATTAGGGCGTAAACACCCCGTTAATCACCCACTAGAGCCACTGCCAAGTGGGCCCCCGTGCCTAATTAATTAGTTTAACCTTTCTGTTAAATTAGCACTAATCTCAGAGGGCCCCGCCTGTCACGTTGACTTTGCCATGTCAGCATTGACCGGACCCACCAGTCAGCCTCTGTCCCTGCCTGTTACACTGACGTGCGGGTCCCAGCCGTCAGGTTTGACCTGGACCAGCCACGTTGACCTGCTGACGTCACTAATACGTCATGCTGACGCAGTATTGTTTCTGGAATTAAAATAAATCAAAAATGATTTATTAATTCCAGAAAATGCCTAAAACTTCTAAAATTCATAGAAATTTAACCGTAACTCCAAATTAAATAAATTATATATGAAAAATTATCAGAAAAATTCAAGGAATCCATCTGTACCATTTTCATGCATGTTAGGACAACTTACAGCTGCTGTTTAGCACAAATCAATTAAATGGCATTTGAATAATCACATATGGAGTTTGAATTTGAATCTTGTATTCAAACCAACTTCATTTAATCTGTTGCTAGTTGCATTAGCCCAAAACACATTCATTTTGCCATGTCATGATCATGCATCATATTGTGCATTGCATTGATTGTGTTCCCTTCTGTGTTGCCGGTATTTGTCCCCTCTCGATAGACGTGATACCGATGATGTGATCGTTGACACTGATGAAGACTCAATGTTATCTTCAGAAGTGCCAGGCAAGCAAAACCCCCTTGTTCATTCCGATACAATCCTACTCTCTCGCTCCTGCTCTCTTTTACTGCATTAGGACAACACCGATTCATCTGTTACTTGCTGCGGTAGCTGAACCCCTTTATCCTTTGCATGACCTGTCATTGCCACAGTAAATAGATGAAAC
>NW_021306509.1:0-683 GCF_002162155.2 Triticum dicoccoides
CACCGCTTAAATCTCGGGACGAGATTTCTTGTAGTGGAGGAGAATTGTGACGCCCGGATACTTAAGCTACAGTAAACCACTGTTAATGATGCCACGTCAGCACAATTACTGTTGCTAATCTCGCGTTAGTTCGAAACTGATTCAAATTCAAATTTAAATTAAAGACAAACAACAAAAGTTTTCAAACATTAAAACTAAAATGTTCTAAATGTGACGAATAGTTCACGAGTAATAATGGTGGAGAAACCAACATTTCTTATAATATTTAATTTCACTAAAATAACCAAAGCTTAGGGCAAAACAATTACTTTAATGCCTTTTATAAAGATATAGTAATATAACTAAATTAATAGTGTGCCAAAATAATTATGGCAGAGGCCTAATTAGTAATACTAATTTAGGTGCTAACTTGGTATTTTATAAAAAGAAAATAATAGAAACTTTAAATGAAAACGGTAAAGAAATAAAAGAGAAATAATAAAAGAAAACAGAAAAAAAAGAGGAAAGAACCCCCCCCCCACTGGGCTACGGCCCCGCAAGCCACCGCCCCCCCTTTGGGGCCTCGACCCACTAGGCCCAGCCGGCCCACTTCCTCCCCTTATCCCCCACCCCGCAAACCCTAACCCACTCCACGATCTCCCACTCGCCCCCCTCCTCTGCCTTCCCCCGATCCAGATCGGATC
>NW_021306510.1:0-968 GCF_002162155.2 Triticum dicoccoides
GGAGAATGATGTGATGGACAAGACCCAATCCTAAGCATAGCACAAAGGTCGTTTAGTTCATTTGCTAGAGCTTTGCCAATGTCAAGTATCTCTTCCTTAGACCATGAGATCGTGTAACTCCCGGATACCGTAGGAGTGCCTTGGGTGTATCAAACGTCACAACGTAACTGGGTGACTATAAAGGTGCATTACAGGTATCTCCGAAAGTAGCTGTTGGGTTGACACGGATCGAGACTGGGATTTGTCACTCCGTATGACGGAGAGGTATCTCTGGGCCCACTCGGTAATGCATCATCATAATGAGCTCAAGGTGACCAAAGTGTTGGCCACGAGATCATGCATTACGGTACGAGTAAAGTGACTTGCTGGTAACGAGACTGAACAAGGTATTGGGATACCGACGATCGAGTCTCGGGCAAGTAACGTACCGATTGACAAAGGGAATTGTATACAGGGTTTGATCGAATCCTCGACATCATGGTTCATCCGATGACAACATCGAGAAGCATGTGGGAGCCAACATGGGTATCCAGATCCCGTTGTTGGTTATTGACCGAAGAACGTCTCGGTCATGTCTACATGTCTCCCGAACCCGTAGGGTCTACACACTTAAGGTTCGATGACGCTAGGGTTATAAAGGAAGTTTGTATGTGGTTACCGAATGTTGTTCGGAGTCCCGGATGAGATCCCGGACGTCACGAGGAGTTCCGGAATGGTCCGGAGGTAAAGATTTATATATGGGAAGTCCTATTTTGGCCACCGGAAAATGTTCGGGATTTTTCGGTATTGTACCGGGAAGGTTCTAGAAGGTTCCGGAGTGGGGCCCACCTGCATGGGGGGACCCACATGAACGTGAGTAGTGGGGGAAAGGCCCCACACCCCTGGTCAAGGCGCACCAAGATCCCCCCTTAGAAGGAATAAGATCATATCCCGAAGGGATAAGATCAAGATCCCTAAAAAGGGGGGAT
>NW_021306511.1:0-1777 GCF_002162155.2 Triticum dicoccoides
AGTATGAGGACGTGAGAAATTAAAGTTCATTTCTTCATGATTAGCCTGCGTCCTTTCAGGCATGCTCAGGTCTCCGGCAAATTCTTTAGACGATTACGTACGTCTGGAGACCTGACCCTGCAGAAGAGATTAGTTCTTTTTCTTCACCACCCACATCTAAACGGGTGGCAAAGAGTTCATCATTCTGCGAGCTCCATACGAGAAGGATGGCATAGAAGCCAGTCCATTTCATTTCACATAAGAGGGGTTAGAGTAAGCATAAGAGTAAGCAGCGAAATTCTTCGAGGACTTATGAACATAATGATTTGAAGAATAATGCACATATCCATAATCCTTAGATCTTCCCTGTGAAACAGACGGGTTAGCACGATGATGTTCATATGAGGACTTTGATCCTTTTGAGGAATATGATCCATGTGAGGAGTTTGGTCCGTATGAGGACTTGGATCCATATGAAGAATTTGATCTGGGGTTCCTATTCTTCACAGGTGGCGTCATGATGACATTCACCTGAAGATTTTCAAGGCATCTTTTGGGAACCTATATTTTCTTCATAGGGGGACCGTTCCTGCAGTTAGTGCCAACATATCTAGCAAATACTTCACCATTCTGATTTTTGAACAGTTTATAGTTGGAGTCAAATGACTCATCATCAGAACAAGGAGATTTACATGCAAATCCAGATAAATTAGATGGATCAATTGGAGGTCCCTTTGCAGTAACCCATGTAGTTTTGGGGTACTGCTCAGGCTTCCAATATGTACCATCAGCATTGAGTTTCCTCTCAAATGCAATACCCTCTTTCCTAGGGTTCCTATTAAGGATCTTCTTTTTAAGCACATCACAAAGAGTCTGATGCCCTTTGAGGCTTTTGTACATGCCTGTCATGTACAATTCCTTTAGCCTTGCATCGTCGATGATACTAGCAATGTCCTCAGATGAGGAATTAGTGATAGCAGAGGTATGTGAAGAATTTGAAACATTAGCAGCATTTGAACATTCAGGTGAAGAATTAGCAGATTCACGTTCAATGCATTTCAAACAAGGAGGAACAAATTCTTCCTGAGAAGCGCTGATTTGTTAAGCAAGTAATGAATCGCGCTCCTTCTGAAGATCTTCATAACTCACTCTTAGCTTCTCAAGGTCTTGCTTTCTTTGAAGAAATTCATAAGAAAGCTTCTCATGATCGGATAAGAGAGTGTTATTGTTGACATGGATTTTGACCGAGATAAATAAATGTATAAAATATAAATTCAAAACAACAAAAATAAAACGTTCGATGATAAAAAGAATTAATCAATCAACAACTCAATCAACCCAGACATCAACGACTGGCAGCTCCAACTTTGTTGATGTACATTGCAAGAGAAAGTTATAAGCCTCGCAACGACCTAGTCCATCGCGATCTCCCGAGAGCACCGTCCGCTGAAACCGCCCTTATGGAATCATCGTTGTCGCAGGGGCCCCGCCACGCGCAGCTCCGACTTCTCTGTCGTAGCGAGAAACAAACATAGGCGCACCCATTGACGCACTGGGCCGTCGGGACCAGGAGGATTACCTGCGACCAACTCTGCATGTCCACCCTAGGGAAAACGCGAAGGGAAACTAGTCTTCAAGATGACTTCCATAAGGGAAAAGCGACCCGGGAACGACGACATCAGCCGACCCCGCTACAGCAGCGCAAAAGGCTTTCACCCAAAGACAAACCTCGAAGACGGACAAGGCCGGAGAGTACCATGACGACCCTGCGGGAAGGAGGAACAACACCCAGGGGCGC
>NW_021306512.1:0-1611 GCF_002162155.2 Triticum dicoccoides
CTTGTCGGAAAACACTTCGCCACAAGTCGAGCTTCATAGATGGTGACATTACCATCCACGTCCGTCTTCTTCTTAAAAGATCCATTTATCTCAATGGATTGCCGATCATCGGGCAAGTCCATCAAAGTCCATGCTTTGTTCTGATATATGGATACTATCTCGGATTTCATGGCTTCTAACCATTTGTCGGAATTCGGGCCCACCATCGCTTCTCCATAGCTCGTAGGTTCATTGTTGTCTAGCAACATGACCTTCAAGACAGGATCACCTTACCACTCCGAAGTAGTACGTGTCCTTGTCGTCCTACAAGGTTTGGTAGTGACTTGATCCGAAGTTTCATGATCAATATCATAAGCTTCCACTTCAATTGGTGTAGGTGCCACAGGAACAACTTCCTGTGCCCTGCCACACACTAGTTGAAGAGACGGTTCATTAACCTCATCAAGTTTCCACCATCCTCCCACTCAATTCTTTCGAGAGAAACTTTTCCTCGAGAAAGGACCCGATTCAAGAAACAATCCATATTGCTTTCGGATCTGAATTAGGAGGTATACCCAACTGTTTTGGGTGTCCTATGAAGATGCATTTTATCCGCTTTGGGTTCGAGCTTAATCCTGAATTTTTTTTCACATAAGCGTCGCATCCCCAAACCTTTAAGAAACGACAACTTAGGTTTCTCTAAACCATAATTCATACGGTGTCATCTCATCGGAGTTACGTGGTGCCCTATTTAAAGTGAATGTGGTTGTCTCTAATGCCTAACCCATGAACGATAGTGGTAATTCGATAAGAGACATCATGGTATGCATCATATCCAATAGGGTGCAGTTATGATGTTCGGACACACCATCACACTATGGTGTTCCAGGCGGTATTAATTGTGAAACATTTTCCACAATGTCTTAATTGTGTGCCAAAACTCGTAACTCAGACATTCATCTCTATGATCGTATCATAGACATTTTATCCTCTTGTCACAATGATCTTCTACTTCACTCTGAAATTACTTGAACCATTCAATAATTCAGACTTGTGTTTCATCAAGTAAATATTCTCAACATCTACTCGAATCATCTGTGAAGTAAGAACATAACGATATTCACTGCATGCCTCAGCACTTATTGGACTGCACACATCAAAATGTGTTACTTCCAACAAGTTGCTATCTTGTTCCATCTCATTGAAACCGAGGCTTTTCAGTCATCTTGCCTATGTGGTATGATTTGCATATCTCAAGTGATTCAAAATCAAGTGAGTCCGAATGGTCCATTTGCATGGAGTTTCTTCATGCATATACACCAATAGACATGGTTCGCATGTCTCAAACTTTTCAAAAACGAGTGAGTCCAAAGATCCATCAACATGGAGCTTCTTCATGCGTTTTATACCAATATGACTTACACAGCAGTGCCACAAGTAAGTGGTACTATCATTACTATCTTATATCTTTTGGCATGAAAATGTGTATCACTACGATCGAGATTCAATAAACCATTCATTTTAGGTGTAAGACCATTGAAGGTATTATTCAAATAAACAGAGTAACCATTATTCTCCTTAAATGAATAACCGTATTGCGATAGACATAATCCAATCATGTCTATGCTCAAC
>NW_021306513.1:0-992 GCF_002162155.2 Triticum dicoccoides
GGACTCACTTGATTTTGAATCACTTGAGATATGCAAATCATACCACATGGGCAAGATGACTGAAAAGCCTCATTTTCAGTAAGATGGAACAAGATAGCAACTTGTTGGAAGTAACACATTTTGATGTGTGCAGTCGAATGAGTGCTGAGGCATGCAGTGAATATCATTATGTTCTTACTTCACAGATGATTCGAGTAAATGTTGAGTATATTTACTTGATGAAACACAAGTCTGAATTATTGAATGGTTCAAGTAATTTCAGAGTGAAGTAGCAGATCATTGTGACAAGAGGATAAAATGTCTATGATATGATCATAGAGATGAATATCTGAGTTATGAGTTTTGGCACACAATTAAGACATTGTGGAAATTGTTTCGCAATTAATACCGCCTGGAACACCATAATGTGATGGTGTGTCCGAACATCATAGTTGCACCATATTGGATATGGTGCGTACCATGATGTCTCTTATCGAATTACCACTATCGTTCATGGGTTAGGCATTAGAGACAACCACATTCACTTTAAAATAGGGCACCACGTAATTCTGATGAGATGACACCATATGAATTATGGTTTAGAGAAACCTAAGTTGTCGTTTCTTAAAAGTTTGGGGCTGCGATGCTTATATGAAAAAGTTTCAGGTTGATAAGCTCGAACCCAAAGCGGATAAAATGCATCTTCATAGGAAACCCAAAACAGTTGGGTATACCTCCTAATTCAGATCCGAAAGCAATATGGATTGTTTCTAGAATCGGGTCCTTTCTCGAGGAAAAGTTTCTCTCGAAAGAATTGAGTGGGAGGATGGTGGAGACTTGATGAGGTTATTGAACCGTCTCTTCAACTAGTGTGTGACAGGGCACAGGGAGTTGTTCCTGTGGCACCTACACCAATTGAAGTGGAAGCTTATGATATTGATCATGAAACTTCGGATCAAGTCACTCCCAAACCTCGTAGGATGACAAGGATGCGTACTACTTCAGAGTGGTAC
>NW_021306514.1:0-9978 GCF_002162155.2 Triticum dicoccoides
TCCTCTTCTTCTTGTTCTTCTTCTTCGTCTTCTTCTTCTTCTTCTTCGTCTTCCTCTTCTTCTTCTTCTTCTTCCTCTTCTTCTTCTTCTTCTTCGTCTCCCTCTTTTTCTTTTTTTTCTTTCCTTTTTTCTCTCTTTTTTTTCTTTATATTCTTTTTCTCCCTCTTTCCAAGACAAACTAGATAAGATGCAGATTCGATCAGGCGAAGATGTGAGTGACCTCAACTATGATTATGACAATAAACAGTGCGTAGCACATGGTGGAAATTGGTGGATGGGATGGTGGACAGCGGATGGGATAATGATGCAGCGGCTGCGTGACTAATGTGAACAGAACTCGAAACTCTAAAGGAACTAGACACTAAGACCAGCAACTCAACACGGCGATGCAACCGATAATTCAATAATCCAAACAATGAAAAGAAAATTGCAAAGGCTCAGTCTGGCTAGGACAAAGGATGAATAGATCTAACTTTTGTTTTGTGGCTTTTTCTTGGACAATAGGTAAGAAAATAAATCTAATCTTGGAAAAAAACTGGAAATTCTCACCGAGCAACCTGAAAACTGATACCACTTGATAGAGGCGGGGGTGTCCCGATCTTTTGATGAGATGATAACTATCGATTTGGTGGAGACGACTTTGACGATCCGACTACAAACGTGCACGACGTTGCGCCTTAGCAATCGCTAAACCAACTCCGAGAGGTTATTGACCACGCTGGAGCACGATCAACCTGACCACGAAGGTCTATTCCTGCAAGCAATCGAAGAACGAGCAAGAATATGATAAAGCAATCTGAATATTGCGAATATATATGAAGTATAGATAATGGTGGGGATCCGAAAAGTGGTCTTGGTCTGGTCGTTGGACACAAACGAAGCACACGAAGTTGCAATGGCTAACTTTTAACTAAACAAATCCCAAGGAAAAGCTAATAGATGGATCTACTTATATAGGAGCAAGGGGTGGCGGCCAAGGAGGTGGGAGGACGTCCCAAGGCAGCCTAAAACTAAATATAGGTCGTACAAGGCCAATGGGCCCAAGTGGAGGTGATGTAACACCTTTGGACTTGTAGTTTGACTCGGATTCTGCTGCAGCATCAGATTGTTTCGTCCACAATTCAACGCTCCGGACGAATTTGAAGGTGATTCCAATTGGGTGGGAAAGTGCACGAAATCTAGTTTCCAACAAAAAAAGAATCACCCAATTCGGAGTCCGTATGAAAAACTTGTGTGCGTTTTGAGTCAGGTATGTCTGTGCAGTCCGAATCTGAATCCAGAACGTGAGAGACTTGGACTCTATCTTTTCTTGGGCCAAAAGTGATGAGGACATGACTACCTTGGATATGACCAAAAATATTGCATATATGCATATTTGTCAGGTGATTTCTAGTGCAAACTATTCAATAATCTATTTATGTTATCCAGAACAAAAATACTTCACACACTTTTGTGTTTTGTCTAATTGCAGGTGTATGGGACATTTGTACAATCCACATATGAAGATAAGGAAGAAAGAGATGTTTATTTGCTGTCCAAAAAGTTCTCTCACGTCACTTTTGGCCCAAGAGAAGATAGAGTCCAAGTCTCTCACGTTCTGGATTCAGATTCGGACTGCACAGACACACCTGACTCAAAACGCACATAAGTTTTTCATACGGACTCCGAATTGGGTGATTCTTTTTTTGTTGGAAACTAGATTTCGTGCACTTTCCAACCCAATTGGAATCACCTTCAAATTCGTCCGGAGCGTTGAGGTGTGGACGAAACAATCTGATGCTGCAGCAGAATCCGAGTCAAACTACAAGTCCAAAGGTGTTACATCACCTCCACTTGGGCCCATTGGCCTTGTACGACCTAGATTTAGTTTTAGGCTGCCTTGGGACGTCCTCCCACCTCCTTGGCTGCCACCCCTTGCTCCTATATAAGTAGATCCATCTAGTAGCTTTTCCTCGGGATTTGTTTAGTTAAAAGTTAGCCAACGCAACTTCGTGTACTTCGTTTGTGTCCAACGACCAGACCAAGACCGCTTTCGGATCCCCACCTTTATCAATACTTCATACATATTTGCAATATTCAGATTGCTTTTATCATATTCTTGCTCGTTCTTCGATTGCTTGCAGGAATAGACCTTCGTGGTCAGGTTGATCGTGCACCGGCGTGGTCAATAACCTCTGGAGATTGGTTTAGCGATTGCTAAGGCGCAACGTCGTGCACGTTTGTAGTCGGATCGTCAAAGTCGTCTCCACCACATCGATAGTTACCATCTCATCGAAAGATCGGGACACCCCCGCCTCTATCAAAAAGTGACGTGAGAGAACTTTTTGGACAGCAAATAAACATCTCTTTCTTCCTTATCTTCATATGTGGATTGTACAAATGTCCCATACACCTGACAAATATGCATATATGCAATATTTTTGGTCATATCTAAGGTAGTCATGTCCTCATCAGTAGGTATGAAGAACAGACTCGATCTAAACTACGAAAAACTATAAAATCTCACCGAGCAACCTGGAAATCTGATACCACTTGATAGAGGCAAAGGTGTCCCGTCTTTCGATGAGATGATGGATATCGCTTTGGTGGCAGTCGACTTTGACGATCCGACTACGAACGTGCGAGGACGTCGCGCCTTAGCAATCGCTAAACCAACTCCAAGAGGTTATTGACCACGCCGGAGCACGATCAACCTGACCACGAGGGTCTGTTTCCTGCGAGCAAACGAAGAACAAGCAAGAAACTGAGATTGCAATCTGGATATTGCGAATATAAGATGAAAGCTTTATTGATCAAGGTGGGGTTCTGTGACGCCTTTGTCTGGTCGTTGAACACAAACGAAGTACGCGAAGTTGCAGCTATGGCGAACTTTTAATCTAAACAAAACCCAAAGTCTAAACGATGCCCTAAGGGCTGTATATATGGAGGAAGAAGGGGGGAATTTCGTGGCCCTTGGTGGAGGGGTCCGAAATCAACCCTATCTCTTGTTTCCCCACACATACGGACTCTAAAAATAGCCTATACTTATGTATTTCGAAATTACATGGGCCTGGCCCAATAATAAGGTGACGCAACACCTAAAATAGCCTCGGGACGAAATTTATGAAGTGGCATCTTGTATATTTCGTCCAAGGCTTCATGCACCCATTATGGTGGCTTCAAAGTCCTGAAATCATCACTTGTAACTCCGTTCTTGTTCCCCTTGCGCATGCCATCATCTCCATGCTTGTTCTTGCTCCAATGTTCATCCTTCTCCAAGCTAGGCCCTTCATTTGTAAGCAAAACAAATGTATCCAATTTAGGCAGCATCATATTCTCATGAACATTAGAATCATTACCAAGAAACGAAAGTACCTGGTAATTTAGTTGGCGTGCACGAGCTCTAGTAATTGGTCCAGTATGTATAGCAGCAGGGGCTGTGGGTGTAACAATTGTATTGATGTCCTCATCAGCGTGCGCAGAAGCATGGAAGAGGAGAAGGAAGAAGAAAAATGGAGCAAGACAGGACTTGCCCGGATCATCCGGACACCCAGCCGGACGATCCGGACCGAGCCCGAACGATCCGGACGACCACCCGGACGATCCGGCTAACGTGCCCAAAGACACCCGAAGCTGCTCGACGAAGCCGGATCATCCGGATAGTCACCCGGGTCATCCGGACCCCCGACACCCGGATCATCCGGGCCACCATCCGGATCATCCGGACCCCGCCTGCGTGCGTGACTTGGGCCGAAGCCCGTTGATAGAGGCAAAGGTGTCCCGTCTTTCGATGAGATGATGGATATCGCTTTGGTGGAAGTCGACTTTGACGATCCGACTACGAACGTGCGAGGACGTCGTGCCTTAGCAATCGCTAAACCAACTCCGAGAGGTTATTGACCACGCCGGAGCACGATCAACCTGACCACGAGGGTCTGTTTCCTGCGAGCAAACGAAGAACAAGCAAGAAACTGAGATTGCAATCTGGATATTGCGAATATAAGATGAAAGCTTTATTGATCAAGGTGGGGTTCTGTGACGCCTTTGTCTGGTCGTTGAACACAAACGAAGTACGCGAAGTTGCAGCTATGGCGAACTTTTAATCTAAACAAAACCCAAAGTCTAAACGATGCCCTAAGGGCTGTATATATGGAGGAAGAGGGGGGAATTTCGTGGCCCT
Source organism: Triticum dicoccoides (assembly GCF_002162155.2). NCBI lineage: Eukaryota > Viridiplantae > Streptophyta > Magnoliopsida > Poales > Poaceae > Triticum > Triticum dicoccoides. The sequence goes on from NW_021306514.1 coordinate 4,160, forward strand.
TGGTGGAGGGGTCCGAAATCAACCCTATCTCTTGTTTCCCCACACATACGGACTCTAAAAATAGCCTATACTTATGTATTTCGAAATTACATGGGCCTGGCCCAATAATAAGGTGACGCAGCACCTAAAATAGCCTCGGGATGAAATTTATGAAGTGGCATCTTGTATATTTCGTCCAAGGCTTCATGCACCCATTATGGTGGCTTCAAAGTCCTGAAATCATCACTTGTAACTCCGTTCTTGTTCCCCTTGCGCATGCCATCATCTCCATGTTTGTTCTTGATCCAATGTTCATCCTTCTCCAAGCTAGGCCCTTCATTTGTAAGCAAAACAAATGTATCCAATTTAGGCAGCATCATATTCTCATGAACATTAGAATCATTACCAAGAAATGAAAGTACCTGGTAATTTAGTTGGCGTGCACGAGCTCTAGTAATTGGTCCAGTATGTATAGCAGCAGGGACTGTGGGTGTAACAATTGTATTGATGTCCTCATCACCTCCCCTTCTTTGTTCGTGGTAAACCTAAAACAAAGTCCATAGATATATCCTCCCAAGGAACACTAGGTACAGGCAAAGGCATATATAAACCATGAGGATTGAGTCGTGACTTAGCTTTTTGACATGTAGTGCATCGAGCAATAAAACGCTCAACATCCCGTCTCATCTTTGGCCAAAAGAAATGTGTAGCAAGTACGTCCTCCGTCTTCTTCACGCCAAAGTGTCCCATTAATCCTCCTCCATGCGCCTCCTGCAACAACAAAAGACGAACGGAGCTAGCTGGAATGCATAGCTTGTTAGCACGAAACACAAATCCATCGTTAACGACGAACTTGTTCAACATTCTTCCTTCTTTACAATTCTTCATTACATCTTTAAAATCAGCATCATGCACATATTGATCTTTGATGGTCTCCAAACCAAATATTTTGAAGTCAAGTTGTGAAAGCATAGTATACCGGCGAGACAATGCATCAGCAATAACATTTTCTTTTCCCTTCTTGTGTTTAATGACATAAGGAAAAGTCTCAATGAATTCAACCCATTTAGCATGTCTACGATTCAGTTTAGCTTGACTTTTAATATGTTTCAAAGATTCATGATCAGAATGTATAACAAATTCTTTGGGCCATAAATAATGTTGCCATGTTTCTAAAGTCCGAACAAGAGCATATAATTCTTTATCATAAGTAGAATAATTCAGACTAGGCCCACTCAATTTTTCAGAAAAGTATGCAACAGGTTTGCCATCTTGATGAGGACATCAATAACATTGTTACACCCACAGCCCCTGCTGCTATACATACTGGACCAATTACTAGAGCTCGTGCACGCCAACTAAATTACCAGGTACTTTCGTTTCTTGGTAATGATTCTAATGTTCATGAGAATATGATGCTGCCTAAATTGGATACATTTGTTTTGCTTACAAATGAAGGGCCTAGCTTGGAGAAGGATGAACATTGGAGCAAGAACAAGCATGGAGATGATGGCATGCGCAAGGGAAACAAGAACGGAGTTACAAGTGATGATTTCAGGACTTTGAAGCCACCATAATGGGTGCATGAAGCCTTGGACGAAATATACAAGACGCCACTTCATAAATTTCGTCCCGAGGCTATTTTAGGTGCTGCGTCACCTTATTATTGGGCCAGGCCCATGTAATTTCGAAATACATCAGTATAGGCTATTTTTAGAGTCCGTATGTGTGGGGAAACAAGAGATAAGGTTGATTTCGGACCCCTCCACCAAGGGCCACGAAATTCCCCCCTCTTCCTCCATATATACAGTCCTTAGGGCATCGTTTAGACTTTGGGTTTTGTTTAGATTAAAAGTTCGCCATAGCTGCAACTTCGCGTACTTCGTTTGTGTTCAACGACCAGACAAAGGCGTCACAGAACCCCACCTTGATCAATAAAGCTTTCATCTTATATTCGCAATATCCAGATTGCAATCTCAGTTTCTTGCTTGTTCTTCGTTTGCTCGCAGGAAACAGACCCTCGTGGTCAGGTTGATCGTGCTCCGGCGTGGTCAATAACCTCTCGGAGTTGGTTTAGCGATTGCTAAGGCGCGACGTCCTCGCACGTTCGTAGTCGGATCGTCAAAGTCGACTTCCACCAAAGCGAAATCCACCATCTCATCGAAAGACGGGACACCTTTGCCTCTATCACTATTTTGATGATATACTGATTTATAGCAGATCTTTGGAAGAACACTTGGAACATTTACGTGCTGTTTTTATTGCTCTACGTGATGCACGTTTGTTTGGTAACCTTGGGAAGTGCACCTTTTGCACCGACCGAGTATCTTTTCTTGGCTATGTTGTTACTCCACAGGGAATTGAAGTTGACAAAGCCAAGATTGAAGCTATTGAGAGTTGGCCGCAGCCCAAAACGGTCACACAAGTGAGGAGTTTTCTTGGCCTCGCTGGATTCTATAGGCGTTTTGTGAGAGATTTCAGCACCATTGCTGCACCTCTCAACGAGCTTACAAAGAAGGATGTGCCTTTTGTTTGGGGTACCGCACAGGAAGAAGCCTTCACGGTATTGAAAGATAAGTTGACACATGCTCCTTTACTCCAACTTCCTGATTTTAATAAGACTTTTGAGCTTGAATGTGATGCTAGTGGAATTGGATTAGGAGGTGTGTTATTACAAGATGGCAAACCTGTTGCATACTTTTCTGAAAAATTGAGTGGGCCTAGTTTGAATTATTCTACTTATGATAAAGAATTATATGCTCTTGTTCGGACTTTAGAAATATGGCAACATTATTTATGGCCCAAAGAATTTGTTATACATTCTGATCATGAATCTTTGAAACATATTAAAAGTCAAGCTAAACTGAATCGTAGACATGCTAAATGGGTTGAATTCATTGAGACTTTCCCTTATGTCATTAAACACAAGAAGGGAAAAGAAAATGTTATTGCTGATGCATTGTCTCGTCGCTATACTATGCTTTCACAACTTGACTTCAAAATATTTGGTTTGGAGACCATCAAAGATCAATATGTGCATGATGCTGATTTTAAAGATGTAATGCAGAATTGTAAAGAAGGAAGAATGTGGAACAAGTTTGTCGTTAATGATGGATTTGTGTTTCGTGCTAACAAGCTATGCATTCCAGCTAGCTCCGTTCGTCTTTTGTTGTTGCAGGAGGCGCATGGAGGAGGATTAATGGGACACTTTGGCGTGAAGAAGACGGAGGACGTACTTGCTACACATTTCTTTTGGCCAAAGATGAGACGGGATGTTGAGCGTTTTATTGCTCGATGCCCTACATGTCAAAAAGCTAAGTCACGACTCAATCCTCATGGTTTATATATGCCTTTGCCTGTACCTAGTGTTCCTTGGGAGGATATATCTATGGACTTTGTTTTAGGTTTACCTCGAACAAAGAAGGGGAGGGATAGCATATTTGTTGTCGTGGATAGATTCTCGAAAATGGCACACTTTATACCATGTCATAAAAGCGATGATGCTGTTAATGTTGCTGATTTGTTCTTTCGTGAAATTATTCGCTTGCATGGTGTGCCAAATACTATTGTTTCAGATCGTGATACTAAATTTCTTAGCCACTTTTGGAGATGTTTATGGGCTAAGTTGGGGACTAAACTGCTTTTTAGTACTACTTGTCACCCCCAAACTGATGGACAAACTGAAGTAGTCAATAGAACGTTGTCTACTATGCTTAGGGCTGTTTTGAAGAATAATAAGAAAATGCGGGAGGAATGGTTGCCTCATATTGAATTTGCTTATAATCGTTCATTGCATTCTACTACTAAGATGTGCCCTTTTGAAGTTGTGTATGGTTTCCTACCTCGTGCACCTATTGATTTGTTGCCTCTTCCATCTTCGGAGAAGGTTAATTTTGATGCTAAACAACGTGCTGAATTGATTTTAAAAATGCATGAGTTAACTAAGGAAAACATTGAGCGTATGAATGCTAAATATAAACTTGCTGGAGATAAGGGTAGAAAACATGTTGTGTTTGCACCTGGAGATCTTGTTTGGTTACATTTGCGTAAGGATAGATTTCCTGATTTGCGCAAATCAAAGTTAATGCCACGTGCTGATGGTCCCTTTAAGGTGTTAGAGAAAATAAATGATAATGCATATAAACTGGAGCTGCCTGCAGATTTTGGGGTTAGTCCCACTTTTAACATTGCAGATTTGAAGCCTTATTTGGGTGAGGAAGATGAACTTCCGTCGAGGACGACTTCATTTCAAGAAGGGGAGGATGATGAGGACATCAATACAATTGTTACACCCACAGCCCCTGCTGCTATACATACTAGACCAATTACTAGAGCTCGTGCACGCCAACTAAATTACCAGGTACTTTCGTTTCTTGGTAATGATTCTAATGTTCATGAGAATATGATGCTGCCTAAATTGGATACATTTGTTTTGCTTACAAATGAAGGGCCTAGCTTGGAGAAGGATGAACATTGGAGCAAGAACAAGCATGGAGATGATGGCATGCGCAATGGGAACAAGAACGGAGTTACAAGTGATGATTTCAGGACTTTGAAGCCACCATAATGGGTGCATGAAGCCTTGGACGAAATATACAAGATGCCACTTCATAAATTTCGTCCCGAGGCTATTTTAGGTGCTGCGTCACCTTATTATTGGGCCAGGCCCATGTAATTTCGAAATACATAAGTATAGGCTATTTTTAGAGTCCGTATGTGTGGGGAAACAAGAGATAGGGTTGATTTCGGACCCCTCCACCAAGGGCCACGAAATTCCCCCCTCTTCCTCCATATATACAGCCCTTAGGGCATCGTTTAGACTTTGGGATTTGTTTAGTTAAAAGTTAGCCATTGCAACTTCGTGTACTTCGTTTGTGTCCAACGACCAGACCAAGACCGCTTACGGATCCCCACCAATATCAATACCTCATATATATTTGCAATATTCAGATTGCTTTATCATATTCTTGCTCGTTCTTCGATTGCTAGCAGGAATAGACCTTCGTGGTCAGGCTGACCGTGCTTCCGGCATCGTCAGTAACCTCAGGAGATTGGTTTAGCGATTGCTAAGGCGCAACGTCGTGCACGTTTGTAGTCGGATCGTCAAAGTCGTCTCCACCCAATCGATAGTTATCATCTCATCGAAAGATCGGGACACCCCGCCTCTATCAAGTGGTATCAGTTTTCAGGTTGCTCGGTGAGAATTTCCAGTTTTCCTAGATTAGATTTATTTTCTTACCTATTGTCCAAGAAAAAGCCACAAAAAAGAGTTAGATCTATTCATCCTTGGTCCAAGCCAGTCTGAGCCTTTGCAATTTTCTTTTCATTGCTTGTATAGTTGAATTATCGGTTGCATCGTCGTGTCTCGCACCTTTGCCTAGATCATTGAGACTTTCCCTTATGTCATTAAACACAAGAAGGGAAAAGAAAATGTTATTGCTGATGCATTGTCTCGTCGCTATACTATGCTTTCACAACTTGACTTCAAAATATTTGGTTTAGAGACCATCAAAGATCAATATGTGCATGATGCTGATTTTAAAGATGTAATGCATAATTGTAAAGAAGGAAGAATGTGGAACAAGTTTGTTGTTAACGATGGATTTGTGTTTCGTGCTAACAAGCTATGCATTCCAGCTAGCTCCGTTCGTCTTTTGTTGTTGCAGGAGGCGCATGGAGGAGGATTAATGGGACACTTTGGCGTGAAGAAGACGGAGGACGTACTTGCTACACATTTCTTTTGGCCAAAGATGAGACGGGATGTTGAGCGTTTTATTGCTCGCTGCACTACATGTCAAAAAGCTAAGTCACGACTCAATCCTCATGGTTTATATATGCCT
>NW_021306515.1:0-683 GCF_002162155.2 Triticum dicoccoides
GGGGGGGGGCACACCCCGGAGACGCGTGCTGGGCGTTTGCAACCGCCTCAACACTTCTAGATTTGTGAGAGGCCGCCTACGCAAGATTTGACGGTATGCTAGCCCCCGGAGGCCGCCGGCCACAGTCGTAGACGTGCGAAGAGCAATCCGCGTAGAGGGAAGTGTTCAGATACTTCTCCATCACAAAAAACTATGAAAAATTACCATCAGTCCTATAGCACATGTGCCCACGTTGTGTAAAAAACTCATGATTTTATCGCGCTCCAAGTATTTAATAATATTCACGCTGCATCGTTACCGCAGAAAGTCTACTACCGTTTCATTGTCGTCCGTGAGGGGGGGCCACAACCCGGAGACGCGTGCCGCCTCTTCGGACAGGCCACAACACCACCCCACATGTATGAGGGCCCGGTACGACGCTCCGGTGGCATTGCTACCCCCCCCCCCCAGGGCCCCCGTCCCGGCTAACCCTGTAGCGTTTGACCACGGGATCTAGCCCTTGGACTTTGCACGGACGGGCTTTGACCAGTGGACCTCTCCACCCGGTTGTGTTAGGTCGGCCCAGAGGAACACTTTGGAGCAACATCCGGGCCAAACCCACAGCTACATCCACTCTGTGTAGACCCGACGCGTCCGTTTCCCCCCTCCAGGTGCCGGCGGCGGCGGCGTCCGTGAGGGGGGGG
>NW_021306516.1:0-2971 GCF_002162155.2 Triticum dicoccoides
GGAAGGACCGGCGCCCGATCGTGCTCCGCACCCTCAAGGAGGAAGTTACTGAAGTGGACTCCAACGGGAATCCAACGGCGCCCGAACAAATAGTCAAGGGGTACTCGCTTCAGCTCGGGTGCATTGTCCGGAGCACCGTCTCGATCAACACCGAGAACCTGAGGCATCCTGACCGGGGGAATTTGCGCCACCTCCTCTTCACGAAGCTGCACGAACGATACAAGTTCCCCGCTGAATTCGAAAACACAAGCCTCAAAGGGAATAAAGTGAACAATGCTGCCCTCACGAAGATGAGCAAGGCCCTGTCTACTTGGAAAAGCAATGTGAAGAGAATGATCGAGAAAGGTGAGAGTTATGAGAAGATCAAGGAGAAAAATCCTTCGATCACCGAAGATGACTACAACGACTTCAAGATCAATTGCTCGAGCACCGCAAGCTCCCAATCTAGTGATTGGGGGAAACAAATGCGGGAGCTGAACATAGGGGAACACACACTCGGTCCCGGCGGTTACAGAGTGGCGGAGCCTATATGGGACAAGGAGGAGGCGGACCGTGCCGAGCAAGGCCTACCGCCCCTCTTCAATAAATACGGTGACAAGCAGACCAGGAACTTTGTCAGGGCCCGGTACAAGAAGGACCCGAAAACAAAGGAGCTTACCACGGATCCGAAGACCAGGCGGCTTGAGCTTGTTCTGGTAAGGAATACACCCCCGCGTAATTAGCTCCGTATGGTTGCATTCTAATTAATGAAGCCGAATTTCTAAATCGTTCACATTCCTTCCGCAGGCGACTGAAAGCAGTAGCACGGGGTCGACTCAGAGCAACCCTTGGGACACCACTCTAAATAGGGGGTTGAATATAATGAAGAACAAGGATAAGCTCAGTAAGCCGACGTCAGCTGGTCGTGTGGCCGGCAAAGGCTTGTCGACAAAATGGGGGTCATACTATACCGCTGGTGTGCGGAAGGAGAAAAAGACCAGCTCGGGAAGCCAGGCGCGAGAGGTTCAAGAACTCAAGGCACAGGTGGCGCGGATTCCGGAGATTGTCCAAGAGCAAGTGGAACAACGACTCGGAGCGACGATCACCGCCCTTGTGCCTACCTTGATCTCGGGGTTGAGTGCGTGGATTGCGGGCGGCCAACAGGGGCCGCCCCCGATTCCTAGCTTCACGGCCAGCAACTCGCATAATGCGATGGCGGGGCCATTGGTGCCTCCGGCGGAGGCGGCATTGGTGTCTCCGATGCCGGCACGGGAGCTTAATGCACCCGGGTGTACGCCGGTCGGCACCTCTTCAGCAAGCGGCCGCTCCGTCAACTGCACGCCCGCCGTTGGCGGTGCCTCGACATTAGCCGAGCTCGACGTCATCATCACAGTAACTAATTAAGCCTCTCTCGGCCGAGGACTTCATCTCCTTGCCTTTGACTGGGCATCCCTGACGCCCTACATGTTTTCGCAGGGCGCCGCCGACGTTCCGTGCACTGTCCTCCACTTCGTGAACAACGAGTTGGTCGATGTCGCCAAGGGCAAAATCGTTCAACCGGGCAACCCCTTGTTCCACGGTACCCAGATGCCACCCAACTTGTTTAGGGTTCAACTGGTTCGGGTGCTGCCAGGCTGCGACGACTTGTTACCTCCGATTCGACCCGTCGGGGCCGACAATGATGACGTGATGACCCTCAGCGCCTGCCTGAGCTGGCCCCTGGTTTGGCCGAAGAGCCAGATTCGTTTGGGGGCGGGGGACACCACCCCAAAGACAACACCGCCAATCGTGCCGGCGCCAAGTCGGCCCCATGGCAAGACCGCCGTAACGGTGCCGGACATCCCTATGCCACTGGATCCAAACATGCATATGGCACAGGATCAGAACGACGACGACGACGACGATGATACATTTGGCAACGTCGATCAGTACTTTGCCGAGCATGGGTACGATGGCGACTTCGTGGGGCCTCCTTCTCAAGAACCAAACCCAACAAAAGACGTGTGCGATCTAGCTCGTACCGCGGAGAAGCCAAGTTGCAACAGGCGCCGTCTGGCGTTCAGCTCTCAGGAGAAGCCTCCAGCTGCCGACTTCACCGAGCCTCAGATAGGCGAGGTGCGAAATATTATCAGCCCCAACACACTCAAGAAGGCGGTCAGTGAGCAGAACTCGGTCCCATTACAGGAGAAGAAGAAGGCACGCAAAAGAAAGACTAAGAAGGGTGCGAGCCAGCCGGCACCGAGTACGATCCGTGCTCAGGACGGGCCACCTTCACCGCAGGATATCTCGAGGAGGGTGCATGTGGCGGGTAGGGCGATGCTACCACCAAATATGCTCAATGCTGCAACCGGTGCTATGCGGAGTCTGCACGACAGTGTTCTTTCTTTGGAGAAGCGGCGTCTCAGAGAGAAGGATGTGGCATACCCGGTTTTCGTGGCCAAGGTGCCAGAGGGCAAGGGCTTTGTGGATGGCGACATCGGGGGTACGATCGTCCTGCGGTTTGATGACATCTTTGCTATGTTTAACCTTCATCCGCTGCACTACACCTTCGTTGGGCTATTTTCGCTGAGTATGGAGATGCGGATCATTCGCGACAAGACCCCAGACATCGTGATAGTCGACCCCTTCTACATGCGTGCCAAGATCTTGGGCAGCGCTGGGGACCGGCAAGTCGCGAGTTCTTACCTCGAAGGCGTCATTCTGGCAAACCAAGATAAGGATAACTTCCTCGTGCCTTACTTTCCCGAGTAAGTCCTCCCCTCAACCGGCCCGTAACATATGAATTCTTACTTTTCGATCGTTTTTCTTTTAACATTCCGTGTTTTCTGCAGTGACACACGTTGCACGCTCATCCTCCTAAGCCCCAAATATTCCATGGCCACGTATTTCGACCCGGACCGTCAGTCGAACGTAGACTACACAAATGTCAAGAAGGTTCTTGATGATGTTCTCCCCGGCTACGCCCAATCTGGAGGCACCTTCACCAGGCCTA
>NW_021306517.1:0-661 GCF_002162155.2 Triticum dicoccoides
GCCACCCTGTCTTAGCGTAACGCGAGTACGGGGCGGACGTCGTCGCGGTAGCGACGACGGACGCCGAGACGAGCACGTGACACCATTCCCACCCTGTCTATCTTACGGTTACGCGAGTCGAGGCGGACGTCGTCGCGGTAGCGACGTCGGACGTCGAGACGAGCACGTGACACCACTCCCACCCTGTCTTAGCGTAACGCGAGTCGAGGCGGACGTCGTCGCGGTAGCGACGACGGACGCCGAGACGAGCACGTGACACCATTCCCACCCTGTCTTAGCGTAACGCGAGTCGAGGCCGACATCGTCGCGGTAGCGACGACGGACGCCGAGACGAGCACGTGACACCACCGCCACCCTATCTTAGCGTAACGCGAGTCGAGGCAGATGTCGTCGCGGTAGCGACGACGGACGCCGAGACGAGCACGTGACACCACCGCCACCCTGTCTTAGCGTAACGCGAGTCGAGGCGGTCGTCGTCGCGATAGCGACGACGGACCCCGAGACGAGCACGTGACACCACTCCCACCCTGTCTTAGCGTAACGCGAGTCGAGGCGGTTGTCGTCGCGGTAGCGACGACGGACGCCGAGACGAGCACGTGACACCACTGCCAACCTGTCGTAGCGTAACGCGAGTCGAGGCGGACGTCGTCGCGGTAGCAAC
>NW_021306518.1:0-1995 GCF_002162155.2 Triticum dicoccoides
TATGACATGGTAGATACAGAAACTGCTTCTTTTATTCCATCGTCATACACACCATACAGGGTTTAGTACAAGACCAAACAAAGTACTATTACGGTGAAAAGAGGATTACATCTCATCGGAGGCATTCCCAGCTCCTATACATTATTTTTCTACACCTCCGGAAGGAGTACAAACTAGGTCATATCCCACGAGTCACGCGGGACGATAGACGACACAGCTAGTGCGAACTAGTGATACTACCACTAACTCAGACCGATCCGTAGTAGTCCTCGTAGAAGTCACCTCCATAGCCTGGGAGCTCAACATGATCATCTGGAAACAGACGGTCTCGCGGAGCTTGTGGACCATAGGGGCTAGGATGAGGCCTTGGACCAACAAACGGTGGCCTGCGGGGACCGCGAGGTGGGGTGATGCCTCCTACATCACGCCAAACCATCACGTCTGGCAGAGCAGATCTCACAGGATAGAGATCGCGCATATCTTAATATCCAGCTTGCACCGCCGGTGCGAACCGAGTCAAAGTGGCCCAGTGGTCAGCACGGGTGTTGAAGAGCTCTAGCCTTAAGGCCCGATTTTCACGGTCCTTATCCTCGAGCATCTCAGCAGTGGTGCGAGTCCGTGAATCCTCCTGAGTGGGGTCAGCATAGATAGCCTGGAGATACCCTTGCGCTCCCGGAAGTGATCCTGGCATATACCGGAAATCAGAGTCCCGAAATAACCCAGATCTGACTCGCATAATGGTCATCATAGAGTAGGCGGCATCCTGCACAGCCATCTCAATAGTAACCCCGAGTCCATAGGAGCAGTGAAGAGGCTCGGTGGATCCAGGATAAGATGGAAATATCCTGACAGTGCAGAGATACTGGCTTTGATTAAAATCTCGGAATTGCTCTTCGACCGTGTACTCGGGATACCAGCGGTATCCAGCCTCAGTCATTACCCTGACCAACTTAGCAGTATGGCCGGGTACATCTAGGCATCGAGTCAGGCGAACCACTTGATTGAGGTCGCGAGTGGCCATCTGAAAGCACAATCATAATGCAAAGGCATTAGAATTTCTAGCAAAATTTCGGCAGCATGACAGCTGTAAATGCTCAAAAAGGATTTGAGACATCTGACAAAGGATTTCGTACACACTCATCATCATCATATCAAAGTTCTGAAACCATTCTGGCAACATAATGTGGTAGTAGAACTGAACTAGGCTGGTAACCATCAAACTTATAAGGTACTACTGATTAGTAACTCGTGATCCTGATAGAGAGAACAGATCCTAATTCCTTAACCCCCGGTAGAAGAATGGACTGACTCAGATCAGAATGTCATAAGATAAAGGAGTAAAAAGAGCCTTACGTTCCATCCCACAAACAATCCCCTACATATAACTAAAGAATTTCTAGACTCAACATCGACCAGTTTGGCTTGGAGAACCTACAGGCAGTCCGGCTCTGATGCCAACGCTGTCAGGACCCCGACTCGATGTCACATCGATCTAGCTGGTAACACCTCATATCACTTTGTGGCCTCACGCACGGTATCCCCACGGGTGTCGTCTTACCTTTTCCCGGGACCGTTTGTGCCTTTTGGCTCACGTATATGATAGTGTCGCTAGCATCCATATGATAAAGAGCCCGGGCTGACATGACTAGTCGTAAACCCAAAGTGGCACAGACTTACAGGGACAGGCATCCATGACCCAGCTTCGAACGTGTCGGTCATCAGCAAGTGGGTCCGGGCTGTAGCACTGGGCTAGCAGGACTCCGGTAAACCGGGCTGTAGCGGGCTAACAGGACTCCGGTACTCAAAGCGTGACATTTCCCCGAAGGGACAGACACAGGAACGAAGAAGGACACATGCCGGCCAGCCTAAGTGTTCCAGAGCAGTAGCAAGCTACCATGGCTCAGCGGTAACACTAGGAGACATTTCCCGGTAAGAGAGGCTACTAAAGATAAACAACTAGATAGTCAGATCCCACACATACCAAGCATTTCAATC
>NW_021306519.1:0-1808 GCF_002162155.2 Triticum dicoccoides
GAAGAGTTGGCGGCTTAATTTGCGGGAGGGTTCAAGACGATCAAGCTCGTTTTCTTTCGTTAGGTCTAGAATCATGTCTGAGGTGGCAGCGTTCTGATAGTATTAGAGTAGTGCGCGTTCGTATGTACCCTAATGATACCTTCGGTAAACATATGTGTTCTTTTTTTGGTATGTAAACCGATGATAACTTGATCTCTTTTGGATGAAGCACTTCTCCCGTTCTTTAATGGATGTGATCTTCTGCTTTGCCAACATGATCATGCATTGACACCCGTTTATTGTTTTGCTGGTTATGAGCTTCATCCATAGAAGTTTCAAGGGAATCTCTGTGCAATTTTTCCCCTCGAAACCTTTTTTCATGAAAACAATATGTGGATGCTGCATTGTCACAGTCAAATTGTTGGAAGCTTACAAAAAATAGCTACAACCTTCTGTTAGATTTGTTGCATGGCAAAAATCTACATTTTTACCTGTGATTTTTTTGCTACATCCCCTGTGATTTTTTTGCTGGAAGCATAATGTAAATAAGCTTCCTTTCCAAACTCTTGCTGCATAGCAAAACCAACACTTTAAATCATTCAAGGCTTTTTCCTTTTTCAAACTTGTTATTTTGCTTCAACCATGTTTAAAAAAGCTTCAACCATTGTTTGAAAAAGCTTTCAACCATGTTTCCAAAAGCTTCAACCATTGTTTAAAAAAGCTTCAACCATTATTTTTTGCTTCAACCATGTTTAAAAATGGCTTCAACCATTGCTTGAAAAAGCTTCAACCATTTTTTCCAAAATCTTTCAACCATTTTTTTTTGCTTCAACCATGTTTAATAAAGCTTCAACCATTGCTTGAAAAAGCTTCAACCATGTTTTCCAAAAGCTTCAACCATTATTTTTCAAAAAGATTCAACCATGTTTTCCAAAAGCTTGAACCATGTTTCCTACAAGCTTCAACCATGTTTACAGAAGCTTCAACCATGTTTTTAAAATGTTGCAATCATGCTTTTTCACAGAGATTCTAAACATGTTTTCAAGGATATTCAACCATTGAGTACTATTTTAAAAAAAAAACTTATAAGTTGGCACCATCATAATTCAAAAATCAACATTCTGCATTTTGAAACCACACATGTAGTAGTATGTTGCAATCCCAAAACACAAACATTCACAACTAGTCAACACAACTTTTTATCATAAGACATGGGGTGTTACAAGGTAATTCATCATTGTTCCCCTCACGGAACATCCTAAAGTGTAAGGATTGGCCCGACACCTGGAGCTTTCGCGCTCGCACTCGCAGCAAGAAAAGCGGCAAGGAGTTGGCAGTTCTTCACGTTGTGATCCTCATCTTCACAATATTTGCATGGAGTCTTCTTTTCCATTGGCTTTGGAGCTTTCTTCATTTTCGCTGCGTCCTTCTTTGCTTTCTTCTTCATTTCATCTTCTCGAAGCTCAATTAGTGGCTTCCTTCGCTTCTCTTTTTCTTTTGGCCTCCCCTTCTTTGCTGACTTTGGTGGGTTTCGTAGTCCTACGGGGGGTTTATCCTGCTGCCCTGTACTGGGACCCCCTGAGAGTTGTTCATTTGCTGCATGACCTTGGGCTTCTTCGCCTCGTGCAACTTCATCGATCGCTCTAGCTTTTATTTCAGCAACCCCAACACTGCCCTGATCAATTAGCCCAGAGACAAAACTATAAGCTTCATCATTGAAGCATGCATCAGAAGCGAGTTTCCCAAACTTCCGGCAGAGAGAGTTAAACTTTAGGGTGTTTGTTGTGGGGACGCCGAAATGCATAGCTCTATGCCCATCGCCTGGTTCA
>NW_021306520.1:0-1259 GCF_002162155.2 Triticum dicoccoides
GAAGAGTTGGCGGCTTAATTTGCGGGAGGGTTCAAGACGATCAAGCTCGTTTTCTTTCGTTAGGTCTAGAATCATGTCTGAGGTGGCAGCGTTCTGATAGTATTAGAGTAGTGCGCGTTCGTATGTACCCTAATGATACCTTCGGTAAACATATGTGTTCTTTTTTTGGTATGTAAACCGATGATAACTTGATCTCTTTTGGATGAAGCACTTCTCCCGTTCTTTAATGGATGTGATCTTCTGCTTTGCCAACATGATCATGCATTGACACCCGTTTATTGTTTTGCTGGTTATGAGCTTCATCCATAGAAGTTTCAAGGGAATCTCTGTGCAATTTTTCCCCTCGAAACCTTTTTTCATGAAAACAATATGTGGATGCTGCATTGTCACAGTCAAATTGTTGGAAGCTTACAAAAAATAGCTACAACCTTCTGTTAGATTTGTTGCATGGCAAAAATCTACATTTTTACCTGTGATTTTTTTGCTACATCCCCTGTGATTTTTTTGCTGGAAGCATAATGTAAATAAGCTTCCTTTCCAAACTCTTGCTGCATAGCAAAACCAACACTTTAAATCATTCAAGGCTTTTTCCTTTTTCAAACTTGTTATTTTGCTTCAACCATGTTTAAAAAAGCTTCAACCATTGTTTGAAAAAGCTTTCAACCATGTTTCCAAAAGCTTCAACCATTGTTTAAAAAAGCTTCAACCATTATTTTTTGCTTCAACCATGTTTAAAAATGGCTTCAACCATTGCTTGAAAAAGTTTCAACCATTTTTTCCAAAATCTTTCAACCATTTTTTTTTTGCTTCAACCATGTTTAATAAAGCTTCAACCATTGCTTGAAAAAGCTTCAACCATGTTTTCCAAAAGCTTCAACCATTATTTTTCAAAAAGATTCAACCATGTTTTCCAAAAGCTTGAACCATGTTTCCTACAAGCTTCAACCATGTTTACAGAAGCTTCAACCATGTTTTTAAAATGTTGCAATCATGCTTTTTCACAGAGATTCTAAACATGTTTTCAAGGATATTCAACCATTGAGTACTATTTTAAAAAAAAAACTTATAAGTTGGCACCATCATAATTCAAAAATCAACATTCTGCATTTTGAAACCACACATGTAGTAGTATGTTGCAATCCCAAAACACAAACATTCACAACTAGTCAACACAACTTTTTATCATAAGACATGGGGTGTTACAAGGTAATTCATCATTGTTCCCCTCACGGAACATCCTAAAGTGTAAGGATTGGCCC
>NW_021306521.1:0-618 GCF_002162155.2 Triticum dicoccoides
TACTCCGAAAGAGTTTGTCCAGTTTGTACACGAAGTGCGTCCAGTTTTTGCCGTGACCCTCTCTACTCTTTCGCACATGCTATGCAGGTGAAATGATGATACCATGCCAAGTTTCAACATTTTCAGAATTCATTTTGTAGTGATTTTCAATTTCACGGTCATTTAGCTCTCTAAACAATTAGGTAAATGACCGAAAAACAACAAATGATGTCAGAACATGTTGGAGATTGATGACGTCGCTTTGAATGCTGCATAATGAACACAAAAGAAGTCCGGACTTCAAATAAATTTTTAAAATATTGAAGTGCCCGTGTAACAGATGAGTTCTCGTCCGAATCCCTGATACTCCGAAAGAGTTTGTCCAATTTGTACATGAAGTGCGTCCAGTTTTTGCCGTGACCCTCTCTACACTTTCGCACATGCTTTGCGGGTGAAATGATGATACCAAGCCAAGTTTCAACATTTTCAGAATTCATTTTGTAGTGATTTTCAATTACACGGTCATTTAGCTTTCTAAACAATTAGGTAAATGACCGAAAACAACAAATGATGTTAGAACATGTTGGAAATTGATGACGTTGCTTTGAATGCTGCATACTGAACACAAAAGAAGTCCAG
>NW_021306522.1:0-1175 GCF_002162155.2 Triticum dicoccoides
TTCCTGCGCAGGCTCGACGAGAGGCCCATTCTTCACATATGTAATTACTACCTCCTTCACTGGCGCCTCATCAAGGCCTAACAGTTCATGAAGAGTAATACCTAAGTTGGCCGCTTGTTCTCTGGCACTCGTTACAGTCAATCCATGTGCTGCCGCAGCTGCTATGATATCGGGGTCATCCGGACCGGCGGCTTTCACTATAAGCGGGGCAATCGATTGTTTACTTTGTTCCCCGAGCTGGGCAACTCGTTTCCCGCTTTTTTTACTTTCTAATTCCGTTTTCTCGGCCTCCTCCAAGGCTTTGTTCTCCTGGTTCTCCGCCCGCTCTTTCTTCTCCTTCAACATGAGTGCCTGCCTACGAAGTTCACGTGCATAGTCGTCAGGCAGATTCTTCGCGGCTTGGGACGGTGTGCTCAAAAATGACTTAGCCCACTTCTTTTGCTCATCAGAAAATACTGGCTTGGGCTCGGGATCTCTTTTCTTCTTGCAGTCCGCCTTCCATTTCTCATGATCAGCAGCCGCGGCCGCGGCAGTTTCCTCGGCACTACGTTCCCAAGGCCTTGTGGGGAGAGGCTTCAATGATGGCTCCGGTACCTTTGTGGTCTTAGGTACATAAGGGTCCGGGTTAATAATCCAGGACTGCTTCTGCTTCTTTGCCGGAGGTGGATTGGGGGGCGGCGTCTGATCACCCGCCGGACGAGGACTGGAGGGCGGCGTCTGATCACCCGCCGGATGTTGTGGACTGGGGGGCGTCGGCTGACGTGACGGAGGTGTAGGTGAACCGCCACCACCGTAGGGGGGTGGACTTGTTGTCCTTGGCGCCTCGCCTGGAAACTTGATAAACTTCTTTTGCCATAGAATGAAATGGCGCTTGACATCTCCAAGTCTTTTCTCCCCTTCAGGTGTAGCAATGTCAATCTCCAGGTCCTCAAACCCTTGGACTATGTCCTCCACCGTGACACGAGCATAGCCATCTTGAATGGGGGTGTTGTGGTGGAGTGCTCCAGGTAAACATGGTAAAGCACTGCCGATGGCTACCTTCATGGACATGTTCCCGATAGGATAATACAGATGACATTCTTTCATCTCCTTTATATCGTCCACGGGGTAGCGAGGAGGCTCCGGTGCAGTAATTTCGACCACCAGAGGCTCCGGTGCAGTAATTTCGACCACCA
>NW_021306523.1:0-1534 GCF_002162155.2 Triticum dicoccoides
TTAAGGTCGGCTTCAATGAAACAACCCACCATGTACTCCTACATGGCCTCTCATCGATACCTTTACCAAATCGTGTTCACCACACCACTCTCATTTCCGACATAATCATTTCACTCTAGCCATCACCCAGATGAACCAGACCTGACACGACTCTAAGCATAGCAGGCATAGCAAGGTAGGAACAACACATACATATGGCTCAATCAACTCCTACACATGCTAGTGGGTTTCATCTAGTTACTGTGGCAATGACAGGTCATGCAGAGGAAATGGGTTCAACTACCGTAGCACACAGCAGTTTGAAACGCGTTGTCCTAATGCAGTAAAAGAGAGCAGGAGCGAGAACATGGGATTGTATCGATATGATCAAATGGTTGGTTGCTTGCCTGATGGTTCGATGCACTGATACGGTTCTTCGTTTGGGTAATCACGGTACTCCTCGGAGGCAGAACCTGTCGCAAGGACACCGATACACAACCATCACCAAACAATGTGCAACAATATGATGCATGCATGAAACATGGCAATATGAGTGTGTTGGGCTAATGCAACTAAAACCAGAAGGGTTTGAACAAATTTGAATCAAGGATTCAAATTTCAAATTCAAATATGGCCTTTTAAAGTGCTTTTCCTTGTTCTGCTTAAAACATCAATTTAACTTGTTTGATCATGCATGAAAATAGTACAGATGGATAGATTGGATTTTTCTGATCATTTTTCATATATAATTTGTCCAAATTGGAGTTACAGAATAAAAGTTATGAATTTTTAAAGTTTAAATAATATTCTGGAATTTCCTGATTTAAATTAAATCCAGAAATATAAATATTGCGCCAGCATGACGTCAGCATGACGTCAGTGGTCAACTGTGGCTGGCTGGAGTCAAACCTGACGTGTGGGGTCCACACGTCAGTGACTGGGGGGTTAAACAGGGTTAGTTTAATCCTAATTAGGGGTTAGTGGCGCTGGGGCCCACTGGTCAGTGTCAGGGGGTTAACTAACAGTGGTTAGCGCTAATCCTAATTAGCTACAGGGCTGGGCCCACCTGTCAAGGACCCAGGGGGGTCCTGCCATGGTCAAAGTGGGTCAAACCCACCGGCGACATGACGCCGGTGAGGCCCGAGACGGCGGCGCGATGCGGAATCGCGCTACAGGGCACGGGCGAGGCCGTGCTTGGGCTCGTTGGAGAGCTCTTGCTCCCGCGCGTCGAACGGTGGTGGTGGCCGAGCCTGAGGTGGCCGGAGTCGACGGCGGCGAGCTCGGCTGCGGCCGCCGGGGTTCGGTCGTGCACGGAAACGGGGTTGGAGCTCGAAGGCGAGCGAAGCGAGGCGCTAGGGATGCTCTATGGAGCCTTACGAACTCGTTGGACTCGCCGGGGTGACCAAATGGTCACCGGAGCTGCGTCGACGGCGAGCTCGGCGACGGCGGAGGTTCGGCCGTGGTGGGGAGGAGGCTACGGTGAGGGAACGAGGGGGAGAAGAGGGGGAAACGGTGGCGTAGCTCACCGCGGTTGCAGTGGGCGTCGAAGCGGGCT
>NW_021306524.1:0-1926 GCF_002162155.2 Triticum dicoccoides
GTGCATACAAGGATCTGAACGTATGCCCGGTATGCGGTGCATTACGGTATAAGATCAGACGAGATGACCCTGGTGATGTTGACGGCGAGCCCCCCAGGAAGAGGGTTCTTGCGAAGGTGATGTGGTATGCTCCTATAATACCACGGTTGAAACGTCTGTTCAGAAACGGAGAGTATGCCAAGTTGATGCGATGGCACAGTGAGGACCGTAAGTAAGACGGGAAGTTGAGAGCACCCGCTGACGGGTCGCAGTGGAGAAAAATTGAGAGAAAGTACTGGGATGAGTTTGCAAGTGACCCAAGGAACGTATGGTTTGCTTTAAGTGGCGATGGCATTAATCCTTTCGGGGAGCAGAGCAGCAATCACAGCACCTGGCCCGTGACTCTATGTATGTATAACCTTCCTCCTTGGATGTGCATGAAGCGGAAGTTCATTATGATGCCAGTTCTCATCCAAGGCCCTAAGCAACCCGGCAACAACATTGATGTGTACCTAAGGCCATTAGTTGAAGAACTTTTACAGCTGTGGAATGGAAAGGGTGTACGTACGTGGGATGAGCACAAACAAGAGGAATTTCACCTAAAGGCGTTGTTGTTCGTGACCATCAACGATTGGCCCGCTCTCAGTAACCTTTCAGGACAGACAAACAAGGGATACCACGCATGCACGCACTGTTTACTTGACACCGATAGTATATACGTGGGAAGCTGCAGAAAGAATGTGTACCTGGGCCATCATCGATTTCTTCCGACCAACCATCAATGTCGAAAGAAAGGCAAGCATTTCAAAGGCGAGGCAGATCACCGGAGGAAGCCCGCCATGCGTACCGGTGATCACGTACTTGCTATGGTCAATGATTTACACGTAATCTTTGGAAAGGGTCCCGGCGGACTAGCTGTTCCGAGTGACGCTGGGGGACACGCACCCATGTGGAAGAAGAAATCTATATTTTGGGACCTACCCTACTGGAAAGACCTAAAGGTCCGCTCTTCGATCGACGTGATGCACGTGACGAAGAACCTTTGCGTGAACCTACTAGGATTCTTGGGCATGTATGGGAAGACAAAAGATCGAGGAGGCCGCGCAGCAAGAAGAAGGGTCGCTGGCGAGGAGGCGGCGCTGCAAGAAGAAGGGTCGCCGGCGAGGAGGCAGCGCTACAAGTAGAAGGGTAGCCGGTGAGGAGGCGGCGCTGCAAGAAGAAGGGTCACCGGCGAGGAGGCTGAGCTGCCAGTAAGCAGCAGTGAAGGTTTGAACTTGGAAAACAAGGAGAAACAGTAGAAATGTGGCTTTTGGTAGGAGGGAGGGGGCGGGGAGAAAGATATTTTCGTGGTGGCAAAAAAATTTCGCTCGGTGCCGCGAGAAACTGGCGCGCAAGCGTGGTTCAAGTGGGGGCGGTGGACTATAGACGACGAAGCTTCTTGCGTAAGCCAGACAAGACGGTGCGCCAAGATATTTTATATCGCATCCCACACGATTCTTTCTAGTAAACTATTTGTGGTATACCTGATTTTCTCATTATGTTTTGGAAGACAAAATGGTGTTACGGAGGGAAAGAATGGTTCCGGGTTCGTTTGGCATTTTTATGCATTAATTGAGTTTCTGGGCATTTAATGTGCATAATTCAAATTTGAACTATAATGCACCAAAGTTTGCTGAAAAATCACATGTGTGTCTTTGGGTGAATTTATAGGTCCCAAGCAAGAAATGGGAATAAAATTCAAACATCTGGGTGTCATGGCTCGGCCGGAATGATTGAGAAACTTGGTTTTTTAATTCCTGTAAATCCAAAACACGGCTAAAAATCATGAAACTTGGCATGGTGTCATGACATGGCACCAACATGCCGCAGTAAATTTTTTGGCCGAATTGGGACAAACTTAAGATTCTTGCAAAAGGAGCTTCCCTCAAGAAGGCACCTGGTTCGAGA
>NW_021306525.1:0-1873 GCF_002162155.2 Triticum dicoccoides
AGAGAGAGAGAGAGAGAGGGAGGGAGAGAGAGAGAGAGAGAGAGGGAGAGAGAGAGAGACTAACTATAGCCGGAGAGGCCGATGCATAACTGCGGATGCAACACATAATTGGCATCTCTTGGTTGCACCATGGTGTAAGCATTTCCCAAATAGGTGTTGGTGACATTTAAAACATAATACATCAGTAATACCACATAATTTGAAGATTGTGATTTACAACAGAAATTGCAAGCTCATGTATACCGAAAAATATAAATGCTTATGGTTGCAATAGAATTCGAAATAACCGAGAGCCTTAAAAAAGGCATGTTGAAAGTGATAATTTGTGATTCCATTGTAGATGTCAAAGTACATCGTCCATGGATGGAGCAGTTAACCTTGCAACCCCCAACAACTATCTGCCTGCACTGTAATATTCTAAGACGATGAAATTCCCATTGAACAATATATACCTGCAATAGTAGATTCTTTTTTTGCAGGAACCTCAGTAGTAGATTCAGGATGTAGCCTAAAAGAAGGAACATAAGACGTCGCTCTCTTGCTGTAAATCAAATTTGCTGATCCACGTGTTGCAAGAAGCCTTGCAACCTATGGCAGAAATACACAATAATTAAGACAGCCAGCAGAAACAATAGTATTCAGCGACCACATGAATACAATGCCTTGGCGTAGCTACTAAGCATCAGGTCAAGTAAATAGGGAACAAGCCTTGTGTTCCATTGGATTGCATCTAAAGAGTCCTTAACTCCAAAGATTCAAAGAGAAAACAATCAAAATCATGCCTGAAACAAAACACGCAAGAAAAAAGTAAACATGTACCCTGGAGAGGGCGATCCGGCAAGCCATGAAGGGAATCGCCTGGATTTTTACTCTCGAGGCTCAGCGATTCGTAAGGTCTGCTTCTCCCTGTCTCGCGATAATAATCTCTGCTAGAGAGAGAGAGAGAGAGAGAGAGAGAGAGAGAGACTAACTATAGGCGGAGAGGCCGATGCATAACTGCGTATGCAACACATAATTGGCATCTCTTGGTTGCACCATGGTGTAAGCATTTCCCAAGTAGGTGTTGGTGACATTTAAAACATAATAAATCAGTAATACCACATAATTTGAAGATCGGGATTTACAACAGAAATTGCAAGCTCATGTATACCAAAAAATATAAATGCTTATGGTTGCAATAGAATTAGAAATAACCGAGAGCCTTAAAAAGGCATGTTGAAAGTGATAACTTGTGATTCCATTGTAGATGCCAAAGTACATCGTCCATGGATGGAGCAGTTAACCTTGGAACCCCCAACAACTATCTACCTGCACTGTAATATTCTAAGACGATGAAATTCCCATTGAACAATATATACCTGCAATAGTAGATTCTTTTTTTGCAGGAACCTCAGTAGTAGATTCAGCATGTAGCCTAAAAGAAGGAACGTAAGACGTCGTTGTCTTGCTGTAAATCAAATTTGATGATCCACGTGTTGCAAGAAGCCTTGCAACCTATGGCAGAATTACACAATAATTAAGACAGCCAGCAGAAACAACAGTATTCAGCGACCACATGAATACAATGCCTTGGCGTAGCTACTAAGCATCAGGTCAAGTAAATAGGCAACAAGCCTTGTGTTCCATTGGATTGCATCTAAAGAGTCCTTAACTCCAACGATCCGAAGAGAAAACAATCAAAATCATGCCTGAAACAAAACACGCAAGAAAAAAGTTAACATGTACCCTGGAGAGGGCGAGCCGGCAAGCCATGAAGGGAATCGCCTGGATTTTTACTCTCGAGGCTCAGCGATTCGTAAGGTCTGCTTCTCCCTGTCTCGCGATAATAATTTCTGCTAGAGAGAGAGAGAGAGACTAACTATAGCCGGAGAGG
>NW_021306526.1:0-1777 GCF_002162155.2 Triticum dicoccoides
AGTATGAGGACGTGAGAAATTAAAGTTCATTTCTTCATGATTAGCCTGCGTCCTTTCAGGCATGCTCAGGTCTCCGGCAAATTCTTTAGACGATTACGTACGTCTGGAGACCTGACCCTGCAGAAGAGATTAGTTCTTTTTCTTCACCACCCACATCTAAACGGGTGGCAAAGAGTTCATCATTCTGCGAGCTCCATACGAGAAGGATGGCATAGAAGCCAGTCCATTTCATTTCACATAAGAGGGGTTAGAGTAAGCATAAGAGTAAGCAGCGAAATTCTTCGAGGACTTATGAACATAATGATTTGAAGAATAATGCACATATCCATAATCCTTAGATCTTCCCTGTGAAACAGACGGGTTAGCACGATGATGTTCATATGAGGACTTTGATCCTTTTGAGGAATATGATCCATGTGAGGAGTTTGGTCCGTATGAGGACTTGGATCCATATGAAGAATTTGATCTGGGGTTCCTATTCTTCACAGGTGGCGTCATGATGACATTCACCTGAAGATTTTCAAGGCATCTTTTGGGAACCTATATTTTCTTCATAGGGGGACCGTTCCTGCAGTTAGTGCCAACATATCTAGCAAATACTTCACCATTCTGATTTTTGAACAGTTTATAGTTGGAGTCAAATGACTCATCATCAGAACAAGGAGATTTACATGCAAATCCAGATAAATTAGATGGATCAATTGGAGGTCCCTTTGCAGTAACCCATGTAGTTTTGGGGTACTGCTCAGGCTTCCAATATGTACCATCAGCATTGAGTTTCCTCTCAAATGCAATACCCTCTTTCCTAGGGTTCCTATTAAGGATCTTCTTTTTAAGCACATCACAAAGAGTCTGATGCCCTTTGAGGCTTTTGTACATGCCTGTCATGTACAATTCCTTTAGCCTTGCATCGTCGGTGATACTAGCAATGTCCTCAGATGAGGAATTAGTGATAGCAGAGGTATGTGAAGAATTTGAAACATTAGCAGCATTTGAACATTCAGGTGAAGAATTAGCAGATTCACGTTCAATGCATTTCAAACAAGGAGGAACAAATTCTTCCTGAGAAGCGCTGATTTGTTAAGCAAGTAATGAATCGCGCTCCTTCTGAAGATCTTCATAACTCACTCTTAGCTTCTCAAGGTCTTGCTTTCTTTGAATAAATTCATAAGAAAGCTTCTCATGATCGGATAAGAGAGTGTTATTGTTGACATGGATTTTGACCGAGATAAATAAATGTATAAAATATAAATTCAAAACAACAAAAATAAAACGTTCGATGATAAAAAGAATTAATCAATCAACAACTCAATCAACCCAGACATCAACGACTGGCAGCTCCAACTTTGTTGATGTACATTGCAAGAGAAAGTTATAAGCCTCGCAACGACCTAGTCCATCGCGATCTCCCGAGAGCACCGTCCGCTGAAACCGCCCTTATGGAATCATCGTTGTCGCAGGGGCCCCGCCACGCGCAGCTCCGACTTCTCTGTCGTAGCGAGAAACAAACATAGGCGCACCCATTGACGCACTGGGCCGTCGGGACCAGGAGGATTACCTGCGACCAACTCTGCATGTCCACCCTAGGGAAAACGCGAAGGGAAACTAGTCTTCAAGATGACTTCCATAAGGGAAAAGCGACCCGGGAACGACGACATCAGCCGACCCCGCTACAGCAGCGCAAAAGGCTTTCACCCAAAGACAAACCTCGAAGACGGACAAGGCCGGAGAGTACCATGACGACCCTGCGGGAAGGAGGAACAACACCCAGGGGCGC
>NW_021306527.1:0-1185 GCF_002162155.2 Triticum dicoccoides
CGGTTTGTGACTTAGAGTCATCCAGATCTGTGTCGAAGCTAGCGTCGACGTAACCCTTTACGACGAGCTCTTCGTCACCTCCATAAACGAGAAACATTTCCTTAGTCCTTTTCAGGTACTTCAGGATATTCTTGACCGCTGTCCAGTGTTCCTTGCCGGGATTACTTTGGTACCTTCCTACCAAACTTACGGCAAGGTTAACATCAGGTCTGGTACACAGCATGGCATACATAATAGAACCTATGGCTGAGGCATAGGGGATGACGCTCATCTCTTCTATATCTTCTGCCGTGGTCGGACATTGAGCTGAGCTCAATTTCATACCTTGTAACACAGGCAAGAACCCCTTCTTGGATTGATCCATATTGAACTTCTTCAATATCTTATCAAGGTATGTGCTTTGTGAAAGACCTATGAGGCGTCTCGATCTATCTCTGTAGATTTTGATGCCTAATATATAAGCAGCTTCTCCAAGGTCCTTCATTGAAAAACTTTTATTCAAGTAGGCCTTGATGCTGTCCAAGAGTTCTATATCATTTCCCATCAACAGTATGTCATCTACATATAATATGAGAAATGCTACAGAGCTCCCACTCACTTTCTTGTAAACGCAGGCTTCTCCATAAGTCTGTGTAAACCCAAACGCTTTGATCATCTCATCAAAGCGAATGTTCCAACTCCGAGATGCTTGCACCAGCCCATAAATCGACCGTTGGAGCTTGCACACTTTGTCAGCATTCTTAGGATCGACAAAACCTTCCGGCTGCATCATATACAATTCTTCCTTAAGGAAACCATTAAGGAATGCCGTTTTGACGTCCATTTGCCATATTTCATAATCATAGAATGCGGCAATTGCTAACATGATTCGGACGGACTTCAGCTTCGCTACCGGTGAGAAAGTCTCATCGTAGTCAACCCCTTGAACTTGTCGATAACCCTTAGCGACAAGCCGAGCTTTATAGATGGTCACATTACCATCCGCGTCTGTCTTCCTCTTAAAGATCCATTTATTTTCTATGGCTCGCCGCTCAACGGGCAAGTCAGTCAAAGTCCATACTTTGTTTTCATACATGGATCCTATCTCGGATTTCATGGCTTCTAGCCATTTGTCGGAATCCGGGCCCGCCATCGCTTCTTCATAGTTCGAAGGTTCACCGTTGTCTAACAGCATGATTTCCAAGA
>NW_021306528.1:0-942 GCF_002162155.2 Triticum dicoccoides
CCAAATCGCTTCATGTGCTGCCTCCGAGGCTGCCATGTACTCCGCTTCACACGTAGATCCCGCCACGACGCTCTGCTTGCAGCTGCACCAGCTTACTGCTCCACCATTCAACATATACACGTATCTGGTTTGTGACTTAGAGTCATCCAGATCTGAGTCGAAGCTAGCGTCGACGTAACCCTTTACGACGAGCTCTTCGTCTCCTCCATAAACGAGAAACATGTCCTTTGTCCTTTTCAGGTACTTCAGGATATTCTTGACCGCTGTCCAGTGTTCCTTGCCGGGATTACTTTGGTATCTTGCTACCAAACTTACGGCAAGGTTTTCATCGGGTCTGGTACACAGCATGGCATACATAATAGATCCTATGGCTGAAGCATAGGGGATGACACTCATCTCTTCTTTATCTTTTGCCGTGGTCGGTGACTGAGCTGAGCTTAGTCTCATACCTTGTAACATAGGCAAGAACCCCTTCTTGGACTCATCCATTCTGAATCTCTTCAAAATCTTATCAAGGTATGTGCTTTGTGAAAGACCTATGAGGCGTCTCGATCTATCTCTATAGATCTTGATGCCTAATATATAAGCAGCTTCTCCAAGGTCCTTCATTGAAAAACACTTATTCAAGTAGGCCTTAATGCTGTCCAGAAATTCTATATTATTTCCCATCAGGAGTATGTCATCTACATATAATATGAGAAATGCTACAGAGCTCCCACTCACTTTCTTGTAAACGCAGGCTTCTCCATAAGTCTGCATAAACCCAAACGCTTTGATCATCTCATCAAAGCGAATGTTCCAACTCCGAGATGCTTGCACCAGTCCATAAATGGATCGCTGGAGCTTGCATAGTTTGTTAGCGTTCCGAGGATCGAAAAAACCTTCCGGCTGCATCATATACAGTTCTTCCTTAAGATGCCCGTTAAGGAATGCAGTTTTGAC
>NW_021306529.1:0-1008 GCF_002162155.2 Triticum dicoccoides
CAACTATTACTTCTACTACTATGGCTAACGCGTTTAGCAATAAAGTAAAGTAATTTACATGGCGTTTCTTGATGACACGCAGGTCATATAAAAGAATAAAGACAACTCCTATGGCTCCTGCCGGTTGTCATACTCATCGACATGCAAGTCGTGAATCCTATTACAATAGCATGAACATCTCATACATCACATATAGATCATTCATCATTCATCACAACTTTGGCCATATCATATCACAAACCACTTGCTGCAAAAACAAGTTAGACGTCCTCTAATTGTTGTTGCAAGTTTTTTACGTGGCTGAATTAGGGTTCTAGCAAGAACGTTTTCTTACCTACGTTAAAGCCACAACGTGATTTGTCAACTTCTATTTACCCTTCATAAGGACCCTGTTCATCGATTCTGCTCCAACTAAAGTAGGAGAGACAGACACCCGCCAGCCACCTTATGCAACTAGTGCATGTTAGTCGGTGGAACCGGTCTCACGTAAGCGTACGTGTAAGGTTGGTCCGGGCCGCTTCATCCCACAATACCGCTGAAGCAAGAAAGGACTAGTAACGGCAAGAAAGTTGACAAATCCACGCCCACAACAAATTGTGTTCTACTCGCGCAAGAAGAACTACGCATAGACCTAGCTCATGATGCCACTGTTGGAGAACGTTGCAGAAAACAAAAATTTTCCTACTCGTTTCACCAAGATCATCTAGGAGTTCATCTAGCAACGAGTCATTGGATGCATCTACGTACCTTGTAGATCGCGAGCGGAAGCGTTCAAAGAACGGGGATGATGTAGTCGAACACGACGTGATTCGAATCACCGGAGATCCTAGCACCGAACGGACGGCACCTCCGCGTTCAACACACGTACGGAACAGCCACGTCTCCTCCTTCTTGATCCAGCAAGGGAGGGAGGAGAGGTTGAGGGAGATGGCACCAGCAGCAGCACGACGGCGTGGTGTTGATGGAGCTGCAGTACTCCGACAGAGCTTCGCTAAGCACTATGGAGGT
>NW_021306530.1:0-1075 GCF_002162155.2 Triticum dicoccoides
TAGAATATGTCATATAGGTCAAAATTTATAAAATCATATTATAGTTTAATAAAAGTACCGAAAAATCTATATTATTGCATTCTATATGTATTATGAGCCAAAGTTAGTATAGTTTGAAGGAAAGTAGTAATACTTACTTTACTATTTATTTACCAAGTATATTTCTAAAGTTAGAGTATCACTAATATGTCACCAACACAGTTGAGTGCATTGACTACAACATCGGAGATTTAGTGAATGAAGGTCAAGGACTCAAGGTATAATACATATGGATGCCATTAGTATATTGGCTATTAAGCTTATGAGCACCGATACAAATTTCCCACATAAGGTAGAGTTATCACATACTTATCACTTACTTAGTTTTCCATATTCAAAGTTTTCCTAATATGTATTTCTATATTGGTCGTACAATCCACGTGGTTTAAAAAATAAGCAAAAAATTATGGAGGACTCCATCTACTTAGTAAGGACCACTATAATTAGGGATTATGACAACTTAAAAAGGATTTCACAAATGTATTTCTAAACCTCAAAATATTGGCATATGACAACTTGCATAGGATTTCAGACGTATTGAAGACCTTCGACTACTGAAGAATAATAATAGAAAATGGTTACATCTTAGATACAACATCGAAACAAGTCAATGGACAAGAATTGATTTTTTAACTATTACTTTGTATGTAATGATAATGATACCATAGATAGTAGGGAAATTACTGATAAACAATGTGCATGTATACAGATCATCCATAGATTCATGACCAAGTATCATTGAATTTATTTTCTAGATACATTTTGTGCATATATATATATATATATATATGTATATATATATATATGTATATATATCATTTGGTTGTCTACCCTAATGAAATCAATAGATCAAGTACTATTAAAAGACGGATATCAAGGTAGCATGTTTTAAACATCTGTGAAAACTTAGTCCTACTGCTAGAGTAAGTAATGTAAATTATTAATAGCGATTTTTAAAATCTGTAAATAGATTTAACATGAATTTTACAGGTTTAAATTATTTTTTGTGGCAATAAGATCATGGTGACCGTTAAGG
>NW_021306531.1:0-974 GCF_002162155.2 Triticum dicoccoides
GGGGCAGGGGCTCGAGGCGGCGCGCGGGGGCGGGACAGGGCGCGGGCTCGGGGAGGCCGGCGACGAGGACGGCGCGGGCTCGGGGAGGCGACGGCCTTGGCGGCGGCGGCGGCGAGGTAGAGCAGCCTGGCGGCATCGAGGAGGGTCGGCGTCGTCGGGGGAAACTGGCGATGAGATTCTGAAATTTTGCAAAGTGTTTGCTTATATAGCAAAGCCATTGGTCCCGGTTCGTGAAACCAACCGGGACTAATGCACCCTTTAGTCCCGGTTGGTACCACCAACCGGGACCAAAGGCCTCTTTTTCGGCAGCCCAAAGGGCGGGAAGCGGCGGCCTTTGGTACCGGTTGGTGCCACGAACCGGTACCAATGCCCCCCCTTTACTCCCGTTGGTGCCACCAACCGGGACCAAAGGCCCCTGTGCTGCCCGCGTCGGGGCCAAAGTTTAGTCCCACCTCGCTAGTTGAGAGGGGCATGCAGTGGTTTATAAGCCCCACTGTCGCACCCCTCTCGAGCTCCTCTCCACCGCAGGCTTTCGGGCCTACTTGCTATTGCTTTGCCTGATGGGCCTTCTGGGCCAACTGCGGGCCTGAATCCTGGCCCATACTAGGGTTTCTAGTCGTATTCAGGCCGTGGGGGCCCAGTAGGAGGCATTTTTTTGTTTTCTTTACTTATTTTTGCTATTTTATTTTTTCCAGTTTTTTTGTTTTGTTTTCTGCATTATTTATTTTCTTTTGTTTTTTTGCTTTATTTTTAATTCTTTTTGCTTTTAGATTTAGGAAAATTATAAACTTTCTGTTAGTGCCATTAGTTTTCAAATTTGAAAACACTTTTTTTGTTTTTTTGTTTTCTTTCTTGCTTTATTTATTTTATTTTGTTTTTACTTACAACAAAAATACTTATTGTTGTTTTTTTTGTTTTGATTTCTGCATTATTTATTTTCTTCTGTTTTTTGCTTTATTTTTCAATTCTTTTTT
>NW_021306532.1:0-854 GCF_002162155.2 Triticum dicoccoides
CCCGTTTCATGGACTATTACTCACTGTTTTGGGGTGTCGGAGTGATTTCCACGAGTAACAAACCCTGGGGTAGGTTTACGTGTCCGTCATCAACACTCGTAGTTTTGGCCGATTCTAACCCGTTTCGTGGACTATTACTCACCGTTTTGGGGTCCCAAAGTGATTTCACATCTTGTTGAACCCCAAGGTGCGCTTACGTGTCAGTCATCAACACTCATAGTTTTGGCCGATTCTGCCCCGTTTCATGGACTATTACTCACTGTTTTGGGGTCCCGGAGTGATGTCCACGAGTGACGAACCCTGTGGTGCGTTTACGTGTTGGTCATCAACACTCATAGTTTTGGTCGATTCTGACCCATTTCATGGACTATTACTCATTGTTTTGGAGTCCCGGAGTGATGTACACGAGTAACGAACCCTGTGGTGCGTTTACGTGTCGGTCATCAACACTCGTAGTTTTGGCCGATTCTGACCCGTTTCGTGGACTATTACTCAAAGTTTTGGGATCCCAAAGTGATTTCCATTCTTGTTGGACCCCAAGGTGCGCTTACGTGTCGGTCATCAACACTCACAGTTTTGGCCGATTCTGGCCCGTTTCATGGACTATTACTCACTGTTTTGGGGTGTCGGAGTGATTTCCACGAGTAACAAACCCTGGGGTAGGTTTACGTGTCCGTCATCAACACTCGTAGTTTTGGCCGATTCTAACCCGTTTCGTGGACTATTACTCACCGTTTTGGGGTCCCAAAGTGATTTCACATCTTGTTGAACCCCAAGGTGCGCTTACGTGTCTGTCATCAACACTCATAGTTTTGGCCGATTCTGCCCCGTTTCATGGACTATTACTCACTGTT
>NW_021306533.1:0-1949 GCF_002162155.2 Triticum dicoccoides
TTGGCGAGCTGCAGGGTCGTCTCGCCGAGAGGGGCCAGGAGCTCAGCGCCGCCAAGGACTCCAATGTTGATCTCGAGCTGAAGCTGGCCACCCTGACCCAGACACTGGACGGCGCCAGGAAGCAGGAGACGGTCTTGAAGAAGGAGATCAAGGCCAACGAGGCGCTGCTAGCGAGCGCCGCTGCCGCCCAGAACACCTTCAGGGAGAATGTGGAGCACTGGACGGAAGGGCTCATGGATGTTGCCGCAACCATCGACGGGGAGCTGGCGCAGCTGGGGATGGAGGATTTCGGGTACTCCTGCGATGAGCACCTCCCACCCAGCGCCAAGCTCAGCCTGTTCTTCAAGGGCGTGGCGACGGCCCTCCAGCGGCTCCGGGAGAGGATTCCAAAGCAGCTGGCCGACGAGTCATGCAAGATCTGCGCGGGGGATCTTCAGAAGGTGCTGGTGAAGGTGGCCTTCCGCAACCCAGGCCTCAACCTCACCAACGTCCTCAGGTCCTTGCCGCCGGATGCTGATCTGGAGGCGCTCAAGGCCCTTGTCGCACCCATAGTGGACAAGGTGAGCGGGATCAAGAGGGTTGAGGGCGATCGCGTAGATTAGGCCGCCCGTTTCTTCTTTTCCTTGTCGCTGCTAGCCATGTTATGAAAAGCAATCTGTTAGAGCTGCGACAAGCTATCTTGTAATATAACTATATTCTAGGTAATGATTGCTATGTTATTTCCTTTACTTGATTCCTGGCTTTGTACGTTTCTGCCCTACGCTTTTTAGGGAACTTGCCGGCGCAGGCACCATTGCCGCGAGCGCTGAGTGCGGAACGTTAGCAGCCTGATGGCGGTGCCGCTACCGACAAGCAACCTTGTCGCAACTAGTCGCAGCTCACTTAAGTTGTTGAGCGGACTCGAAACAAAGTAAGGGCGCAACTAGCTATGAGTTGGTTCCTCCGCGC
The DNA here is from genome assembly GCF_002162155.2 of Triticum dicoccoides. Lineage (NCBI taxonomy): Eukaryota > Viridiplantae > Streptophyta > Magnoliopsida > Poales > Poaceae > Triticum > Triticum dicoccoides. The sequence continues at coordinate 949 of NW_021306533.1, forward strand.
ACAGGTTTTCCATCCAAAGCACAGTCGTTCAAGGAAGATAACTTAAAAATTTTAAAACTGATTACTCAAACTTTGGCAACTTAGCTTTTCTGTCGTTTGCTTCCCGGTAAGGCGAAACATTCTTGAATGACGCCTAGTCCACACCATTATCTTCTCCTTTCCCCCCGGCAAACTTGTGTGCGAGAGAACCTTCCCTTTTTTTGAGAAAAAGAAAGAAGAGAAAATAATGATATGGACCCTTATGGCTCGTCATTGCTTACCGTGGGTAGGTGCTGCACCAAGTGTCAGATAATACATGCAGAAAATAATAGAAAGCATGAAACTGACAGGATGTGCGGAGCACATGAGCTTTATTTATGCACGGGGTCTGCGCCCGGCTTTGTACGAAGGATTACATGCAACATCGGCAAGACTTGTACAAAAGGTGGTTGCCGGAACAGGTTCCGGCAACCGCGCCCTACGGGTAAAACTTACGAAGATGCTCAATGTTCCAGGAGTTGCTCACCGGAATGTCATCTTCGGTCTCAAGGCGAACAGCGCCAGGCCTAGTGACTCGTTTCACCCGATAAGGGCCTTCCCACTTCGGCGTCAACTTGTTGGAATTCTTGGCGGACTGAACGCTCCCAAGAACAAGGTCGCCTTCCCCGAAACTTCTGGCATTAACTTTGTGGCTATGGTAGCGGCACAAAGCTTGCTGGTATCGAGCAGCTTGTACAGCAGCCTGAAGACGGTCTTCCCGAAGGAGCAGCGCGTCATCTTGTCACAGTTGCTCTTGCTCAAGCTCATCATAAGCGAGTACTCGAGGCGACCCGTATACGAGTTCCGTGGGGAGAACTGCCTCTGCTCCATAGACTAGAGCGAATGGTGTCTGGCCAGTGGCTCGATTTGGCGTCGTCCTGATCGACCAAAGAACCACCGGCAGCTCCTCAATCCAGTTTTTTCTGCACTTGTGCAGCCTGTCGAAAGTCCTGGTCTTGAGCCCGTGCAGCACTTAAGCATTT
>NW_021306534.1:0-2813 GCF_002162155.2 Triticum dicoccoides
TTTAGCATCCCTCCGAGCCCGATATCCACTATGGCTGCTCTCTGGTCGAGCGTAAACTGATCTACTACTTCATACACATCTTTTGGAGCGAAACAACTATCAACATGGATCTTGCTACCCTTGGATCTCTTCCTAGACTCATAGACCCGGGCCCATGACCTACTCCTATGCGGATATCTTCTAGCGTACGCATCTGGATCGTCGGACATCTAACGAATGAACAAGCAAGGAACGACGAAGAAACAAGAACAAGAAACAAAAGAGCAAGAACAACCATATCAGTAAGCAACCCAAGGCAGAGCGATGAATGAGTGGAGGGAATGGAATGGATGCTCACCTCGTCGTCGGTCGCCGCTCCCAGCCCAAGGAACTGGTCGAGGTCGCCGGTACCAGTTCAAGAGGAAGCAGAATCTTGTTCTTGCAATGACTGAAGCTCTCCTTTGGCCGAGCTAGCTTGGCGGGACGTGGCTCTTATGCAAGTGGTGCTGCGAGAAAGGAGGACGGTGAAGTAATGGCTGACTAAACAGGGGCTCTGCGTAGCCATCAACTCGAGCAGACACGAGGGCAAAGTGTGATGATGGCTCATGTACACACAGGCAGTGGATTCAAAGCAGCCCCCTCTCCGCTGTCCATCTCCTTGCGAATAGCGTACCGTGTGGATTTTTTAAACAGAGTAGCTCGAGGGTACTACGACCCAACCATGGAGTTACGTAGTGCCAAAAAGCGAGGGCCACTGCAGCCGCGGGCGCACGTGATCCATCCTCGCCGGATCGAATTTAGCTCCCTCCTGGCATTAATCCACACATGCACCGCTCGACATAAAAAAAGAAGCAGCTGGGCTATAACTCGCTGTTATTACAGCAGTATCATTTATAAAGTGTGGTGGAACTTTATGAGCCGAGACCCATCAAAGCAACCAATGGGAGCACAAGCAAAGAAGCCATGACTATGACTGGGGGCGAGTTGTCTATACGTCTATCCACAATGTACCCGATGGCAATTCAAAAATAGCCACACTGTTCCCACGCCCCGCCCACATCACTCGCGTTGAGCGTCGCTGATCAAATCATGATCGAGTCCGTCCTTGATGACCAAAGGAAAAGCAGAGCATGACGCATGGGGCGCTAGGAATCTATCTTTTTTCTATATCTGAGATAACTCATTTCCCTTGGCAAAACATGCCCCCTCATTTGGGTGAGAACATTGTTTTAGAGATATTCTTCTACATATCCATTGAACTGATAAAATAAAATAATAAAATAATAAAATAAAATAAAATAATTAAAAAGGTTTTACACGCATAATAAAATATAAAGGTTTCACCTTTCCCCACAGGTGAATGACGAGACGTCGTGGTTATAACTGGCTTGAAAAAATGGTTTCTTCACTTTCGACTCTAAATTACACCCATTCCAAAAAATTGGTTTCTTCATCAATAATTGCATAGGAGAGAAAACTCACAAGATTTCCCAATCGTGCTTGTTTTCTGCAAACCCATGGGTTTTATGGATTCCGAAATGGACGAAAACATGTTTTGAAACATGATGAACAGAAGGAACTAATCCTAGGATCGAATCACTCAAACCCTTGCAGCCGACTCAATTACCGAAGTTGGTTCTTTTCATTGATCATGATACGAGAAAAAACCATGGAGTTATATCCCTCGGTTTTTTTTCACGTGAAGTATTACACACGACAAGTTTCCCAAATCGGTAGACCAACTTCGTGGAATGTTTTTGGTGGACGAAAACAATTATATGAATGAGTTAGAGTTTTTCAAATTTTCCAAATCGGTAGATCAACTTTGAATAAAGTTTTCGGTGGACGAAAACAACTATATGAATGAGTTCGAGTTTTTCAAGTTTTCCAAATTGGTAGATCAACTTTGAATAAAGTTTTCGGTGGATGAGAACAATTATAAGTTTTTTTTGGTGGATGATAACAATTATATGAATGAGTTAGATTTTGACAAGTTTTCCAAATCGGCAGATCAACTTTGTCAAATGTTTTCGGTGGGCCATGTTTTTTTAATGGGTGGAACCAACGGATCATGCTTATTGATAAAAGATGAAGCTTGTTCTTTTTCCATGGAAAAGAAAAAGTCAATCAAAGATGAAGCAGATTTGCATACAGTCATAAACCGGAGATATGGCCAAGCAAACTAGTTTGATAGATTTAATCATACAAGATAGCAGCAGACGATGAAATACTAGCACCAGATGATGAAACTGATTGCTAAGTTGGTTTCTTCTCTTTCGACTATAAATTACACTCATTTCAAAAAATTCCAATCCCCCTTCTTCAGAAACATTTTCCCACCCATTATCATGGAGAGCAGCTAAAATGTTCAAAATAATTAAACCCATGGCAACGCTCATGGGGTAGCAGCTGATTTAAAATATAACAGAAAATGTTAAAATAAGATGGGAAATTCTCGTTAATTCATTTAAAATAATGCATATCTCATACGCTTCGCGTGGGACCGTTGTTCTTTTATCCATAGGACTGAAACAAGTGGCAATGCAAAGGATGGCAAAACCAACCTGGGTCCTGACTTTGTCTTCCTCGGAAAGGGGAGTTTGACATGGTTTCTTGAGAGCCCACCTCAAGTCAGCGGTCGTCACGTACAAAGGGACATCTTCTAAATCTAGCACGGTCCTAATCTTATGAACTTGGGCTACAATGGGTCCACCATATCTGTTGTCTATCTCAATATCACCCCCGACAGACGTGCCTAAGATGTTGTGGATGTCAATCTCGTTGAAAGTGACATAGACACCATCCTCTATCTTAAGAGCAGAGCGCTCGACATC
>NW_021306535.1:0-505 GCF_002162155.2 Triticum dicoccoides
CAAACATGCATATTCAATAATAATATCACCAAAAAAATCTATTAACAGAAAAAAAAATCTATTAACACAAAAAAAATCTATTAACAGAAAAATCTATTAATTCAACTAGTTCAACTAAGCAATTACTAAAGATAAACTAGCAATTATATTAATTAATTCAACTAGTAGTTCAACTAAGCATTTACTAAAAACACTAGTTCTACATATTAATTCAACTAGTTCAACTAAGCATTTACTAAAAATAAACATTAACATATTTCTAATTCTTCTAACATAACATTTCTAACATTCTAAAAATAAATTAACTATAGATATAGTTCTAATTAATCTAAACATTAGAAAACAGAAAATAAGTAAAAATGTGTGTGTAGTGTACGTGTAGTGTGTGTGTGTGTGTGTGTCTGTGTGTATGTGTGTGTGTGTGTGGTGTTTGTAGTGTGTGTGTGTGTGTGTATGTGTGGATGCGTACGGGCGGCGCGTACGGGCGGCGGGGGCGGCGACGACG
>NW_021306536.1:0-894 GCF_002162155.2 Triticum dicoccoides
ATACCATGCCAAGTTTCAACATTTTCAGAGTTCATTTTGTAGTGATTTTCAATTTCACGGTCATTTAGCTCTCTAAACAATTAGGTAAATGACCGAAAAACAACAAATGATGTCAGAACATGTTGGAAATTGATGACATCGCTTTGAATGCTGTATACTGAACAAAAAAGAAGTCTGGAGTTCAAATAAGTTTAAAAAACATTGAAGTGGCCGTCTAACAGATGAGTTCTCGTCCGAAACCCTGATACTCCGAAAGAGTTTGTCCAGTTTGTACACGAAGTGCATCCATTTTTTTCCGTGACCCTCTCTACTCTTTCGCACATGCTATGCGGGTGAAATGATGATACCATGCCAAGTTTCAACATTTTCAGAATTCATTTTGTAGTGATTTTCAATTTCACGACCATTTAGCTCTCTAAACAATTAGGTAAATGACCGAAAAACAACAAATGATGTCAGAACATGTTGGAAATTGATGACGTGCTTTGAATGCTGCATACTGAACACAAAAGAAGTCCGGAGTTCAAATAAGTTTAAAAAACATTGAAGTGCCCGTGTAACAGATGAGTTGTCGTCCGAAACCCTGATACTCCGAAAGAGTTTGTGCAGTTTGTACACGAAGTGCGTCCAGTTTTTGCCATGACCCTCTCTACTCTTTCGCACATGCTATGCGGGTGAAATTATGATACCATGCCCAGTTTCAACATTTTCAGAGTTCATTTTGTAGTGATTTTCAATTTCACGGTCATTTAGCTCTCTAAACAATTAGGTAAATGACCGAAAAATAACAAATGATGTTAGAACATGTTGGAAATTGATGATGTCGCTTTGAATGCTGCATACTGAACACAAAAGAAGTCCGGAGTTCAAATAAGTTTAAAAAACATTGAAGTG
>NW_021306537.1:0-1784 GCF_002162155.2 Triticum dicoccoides
CCCTCCTAGGACTCTTGCCCCCCTTGAACCCTAGGCGCATGGGCCTATGTGGGGCTGGTGCCCTTGGCCCATTAGGCCAAGGCGCACCCCCACACAGCCCATGTGGCCCCCCGGGACAGGTGGGCCCACCCGGTGGACCCCCGGGACCCTTCCGGTGGTCCCGGTACAATACCGATAACCCCGAAACTTGTCCCGATGCCCGAAACAGGACTTCCCATATATAAATCTTTACCTCCGGACCATTCCGGAACTCCTCGTGACGTCCGGGATCTCATCCGGGACTCCGAACAACATTCGGGTTACTGCATATACATATCCCTATAACCCTAGCGTAACTGAACCTTAAGTGTGTAGACCCTACGGGTTCGGGAGACATGCAGACATGACCGAGACTCTCTTAGTCAATAACCATCAGCGGGATCTGGATACCCATGATGGCTCCCACATGCTCCTCGATGTTGTCATCGGATGAACCACTATGTCGAGGATTCGATCAAACCCTGTATGCAATTCCCTTTGTCAATAGGTACGTTACTTGCCCGAGACTCGATCGTCGGTATCCCCATACCTTGTTCAGTCTCGTTACCGGCAAGTCACTTTACTCGTACCATAATGCATGATCCCGTGTCCAACACCTTGGTCACATTGAGCTCAATATGATGATGCATTACCGAGTGGGCCCAGAGATACCTCTCCGTCATACGGAGTGACAAATCCCAGTCTTGATCTGTGTCAACCCAACAGCTACTTTCGGAGATACCTGTAATGTACCTTTATAGTCACCCAGTTACGTTGTGACGTTTGGTACACCCAAGGCACTCTTACGGTATCCGGGAGTTACACGATCTCATGGTCGAAGGAAGAGATACTTGACACTTGCAAAGCTCTAGCAAAACGAACTACACGATCTTTTATGCTATGCTTAGAATTGGGTCTTGTCCATCACATCATTCTCCTAATGATGTGATCCCGTTATCAACGACATCCAATGTCCATAGTCAGGAAACCATGACTATCTGTTGATCACAACGAGCTGGTCAACTAGAGGCTTACCAGGGACATTGTGTAGTCTAAGTATTCACACGTGTATTACGATTTCCGGATAATACAGTTATAGCATGAATAAAAGACAATTATCATGAACAATGAAATATAATAATACTTTTATTATTGCCTCTAGGGCATATTTCCAACAGTCTCCCACTTGCACTAGAGTCACTAATCTAGTTACATTGTGATGAATAGAACACCCATAGAGTTCTGGTGTTGATCATGTTTTGCACGCGAGAGAGGTTTAGTCAGCGGATCTGCGACATTCAGATCCGTGTGCACTTTGCAAATCTCTATGTCTCTATCTTGAACATTTTCACGGATGGAGTTGAAACGACGCTTGATGTGCCTGGTCTTCTTGTGAAACCTGGGCTCCTTTGCGAGGGCAATAGCTCCAGTGTTGTCACAGAAGAGTTTGATCGGCCCCGACGCATTGGGTATGACTCCTAGGTCGGTGATGAACTCCTTCACCCAAATCGCTTCATGTGCTGCCTCCGAGGCTGCCATGTACTCCGCTTCACACGTAGATCCCGCCACGACGCTCTGCTTGCAGCTGCACCAGCTTACTGCTCCACCATTCAACATATACACGTATCCGGTTTGTGATTTAGAGTCATCCGGATCTGAGTCGAAGCTAGCGTCGACGTAACCCTTTACGATGAGCTCTTCGTCTCCTCCATAAACGAGAAACATGTCCTTTGTCCTTTTCAGGTACTTCAGGATATTCTTGACCG
>NW_021306538.1:0-1170 GCF_002162155.2 Triticum dicoccoides
TTCGTTAATCGTGTAAATCACTCCGGGACCCCAAAACAGTGAGTAATAGTCCGTGAAACGGGCCAAAATCGGCCAAAATTGCGATTGTTGATGACCGACACATCAGCGCACCTTGGGGTTCAATAATTATGGAACTCACTTCGGGACCCCAAAACGTTCAGTAATAGTCCACGAAACGGGTCAGACTCGGCCAAAACTGCGAGTGTTTATGACCGACACGTAAACACATCTCAGGGTTCGTTAATCATGGAAATCACTCTAGGACCACAAAACAGTGAGTAATAGTCCCTGAAACGGACCAGAATCGGCCAAAATTGCGATTTTCGATGACCGACACGGAAACGCACCCCAGGGTTCGTTAATCGTGGAAATCACTTCGGGACCCAGAACAGTGAGTAATAGTCCATGAAACGGCCAGAATCGGCCAAGACTGTGAGTGTTGATGACCGACACGTAAACGTACCCCAGGGTTCGTTAATCGTCGAAATCACTCCGGGACCCCAAAACAGTGAGTAATAATCCATGAACCGGCCCATAATCGGCCAAAACTGTGAGTGTTAATGACCAACACATCAATGCACCTTGGGTTTAACAACTATGGAAATCGCTTCGGGATCCCAAAACGGTGAGTAATAGTCCACGAAACGGGCCAGAATCGGCCAAAACTGTGAGTGTTTATGACCGACATGTAAACACATCCCAGGGTTCGTTAATCATGGACATCATCTCTGGGACCCCAAAATAGTGAGTAATAGTCCATGAAACGGGCCAGAATCGGCCAAAATTGTGAGTCTTGATGACCGACACGTAAATGCACCCCAGTGTTCGTTAATCATGGAAATCACTCGGGGACCCCAAAACAGTGAGTAATAGTTCCTGAAACGGGCCAGAATCGGCCAAAATTGCGATTGTTGATGACCGACACATCAGCGCACCTTGGGGTTTAATAACTATGGAAATCGCTTCGGGACCCCAAAACATTGAGTAATAGTCCACGAAACGGGCCAGAATTGGCCAAAACTACGAGTGTTTATGACCGACACGTAAACACATCCCAGGGTTCATTAATTGTGGAAATCACTCTAGGACCCCAAAACAATGAGTAATAGTCCCTGAAACGGACCAGAATCGGCCAAAATTGCGAGTGTTGATGACCGACACGTAATCGCA
>NW_021306539.1:0-1442 GCF_002162155.2 Triticum dicoccoides
CAAGCGCACGGTGCACATTCCAAGAGTTGATATGATTGTTCCTTCAACTACTAGGCATACTATGACAACCACATCCGTTGTTGTCAGGACTACATCACCTCCACCATGTGACACATCGCCCCCGAGAGTGGCTACATCATCTGAGTTGATCATAAGAGGTAATGACAAAGGTACTGATCTTCCATCTCTACATGAGAATGATGAATGCCTTGTCAATTTGAATGCACCATCTGATGAGCTACCCACTACTTTGATCACACCACCTATTTTAGAGGACTACGTTGATAATTTGACTTTGCCATGTGATCAAACAGCTGAAATACCAACAATTTTGAGTGCACCCATTGAATTAACTATTGATGCAAAAGAACCAATGTTTAATCATTTTGATATGACCTCTAATCTTGGTGATGATTCTGTGTTGAATGACTTATTGCATGTTTGCACATATAAGTGAAGCTCTTATTCATTTCAAAAGATTGACAATGTTCATCATTAAACCATCCCAACATTGGTGAATAAACCTTACTTGCATCAAATTTACATGTTACAACATGCTTAAATAAGCAAACATGCAATAAGTCATTCAACACAGAATCATCACCAAGATTAGAGGTCATATCAAAATGATTAAACATTGGTTCTTTTGCATCAATAGTTAATTCAATGGGTGCACTCAAAATTGTTGGTATTTCAGCTGTTTGATCACATGGCAAAGTCAAATTATCAACGTAGTCCTCTAAAATAGGTGGTGTGATCAAAGTAGTGGGTAGCTCATCAGATGGTGCATTCAAAATGACAAGGCATTCATCATTCTCATGTAGAGATGGAAGATCAGTACCTTTGTCATTACCTCTTATGATCAACTCAGATGATGTAGCCACTCTCGGGGGCGATGTGTCACATGGTGGAGGTGATGTAGTCCTGACAACAACGGATGTGGTTGTCATAGTATGCCTAGTAGTTGAAGGAACAATCATATCAACTCTTGGAATGTGCACCGTGCGCTTGTTCTCCTCGTGGCCAACACGTCGTTTTATTTCCTGTTCAGCTTTGCATACAAGATGAAACAAATGGTCCATAGGATAACACTCTTCATGAATTAGTATCTCTTGAATATCACGGTTTAATCCTCCCCAAAATCTATCCATAAAATCATCTTCACTTTCTTCTAAAGAGGAATGCAACAAGGTAGTTTGTAAATCATCATAATATTTTGTTACAGTTTCACTACCTTGTTTTAAGTGTTGCAACTTCTTAATCATGTCACGAGTATAATAAGCAGGGACGAAAGTATGTCGCATGGCAAGTTTCAAATCATCCCAAGTAGTAGGTATATAATTAGGGTGTAACCGACAATATTCACTCCACCAAACCAAAGCATAACCAGTGAAAGAACCAACCGCAACCTTAACCTTTTTATGTTCATTGAAATTATGGGA
>NW_021306540.1:0-1663 GCF_002162155.2 Triticum dicoccoides
CCTTCTAGGTAAAGGTGGATCATATTCAGTCTCATCATTATCAAGATTCATATTGCAAAACAAAGATTCAATTGGGGACACATCAATAACTTTTAGATCTTCATCTTTATTATCATGGAAACTAGAAGAACACGATCTTATAAAGGAATCTTTCTTAGCACGCATCCTAGCGGTTCTTTCTTTGCACTCATCAATGGAAATTCTCATGGCTTTGAGAGACTCATTGATATCATTCTTAGGTGGAATAGATCTATGTTTCAAAGAATCAACATCAAGAGAAATTCTATCAACGTTCCTAGCGAACTCATTAATCTTAAGCAATTTCTGTTCAATCAAAGCATTGAAATTCTTTTGCGAAGTAATAAATTCTTTAATAATAGATTCAAAATCAGAGGGCATCTTATTATAATTTCCATAAGAATTGTTGTAGGAATTACCATAATTATTAGAGGAATTACTAGGATACGGCCTAGGATTGAAGTTTCCTCTATACGCGTTGTTACCAAAATTATTCCAACCAACAAAATTCACATCCAAAGATTCATTATTATTCTCAATCAAAGTAGATAAAGGCATATCATTAGGATCAGAAGAAACACTTTTATTAGCAAATAATTTCATAAGTTCATCCATCTTACCACGCAAAACATTAATTTCTTCTATTGCATGCACTTTTTTATTAGTAGATCTTTCAGTGTGCCATTGAGAATTTTTACCCATAATATTATATAGGAGTTTAGTAGCTTCTCCTAAAGTGACTTCCATAAAAGTGCCTCCCGCGGCCGAATCTAAAAGATTTCTAGATGCAAAATTCAATCGGCATAAATTTTTTGTATAATCATCCACAAATTCAAACCATATGTTGGGAAATTATGTATCATTAATTTCATTCTCTCCCAAGCTTGTGAAACATGTTCATGATCAAGTTGCTTAAAATTCATAATATAGTTTCTAAGAGAGATAATCTTAGTGGGAGGAAAATACTTAGAGATAAAAGAATCTTTGCACTTGTTCCAAGAATCAATACTATTTTTAGGCAAAGACGAAAACCAAGCTTTAGCACGATCTCTAAGCGAAAAAGGAAATAGCTTCAATTTAACTATATCATTATCAACATCTTTCTTCTTTTGCATATCACACAAATCAACGAAGCTATTTAGATGGGTAGCGACATCTTCACTAGGAAGGCCGGAAAACAGATCTTTCATGACAAGATTCAGCAAGGCAGTATTAATTTCACAAGATTCAGCATCGGTAAGAGGAGCACTCGGAGTGCTAATAAAATCATTGTTGTTGGTATTGGTAAAGTCACACAATTTAGTGTTATCTTGAGCCATTGTGACAAGCAAGCAATCCAGCACACAAGCAAACGAGGAACGAGCAAAAAGAGGCAAATAGAGAAAGAGAGGGAGGGTAGAGAGAGAGAGAGAGAGGGAGAATAAAACGGCAAGTGTGAAGTGGGGGGAGAGGAAAACGAGAGGCAAATGGAAAATAATGCAATGCGGGAGATAAGGGTTTGTGATGGGTACTTGGTATGTTGACTTTTGCGTAGACCTCCCCGGCAATGGCGCCAGAAATCCTTCTTGCTACCTCTTGAGCACTTGCGTTGGTTTTCCCTTGAAGAGGAAAGGGTGGTGCAGCAAAGTAGCGTAAGTATTTCCCT
>NW_021306541.1:0-1745 GCF_002162155.2 Triticum dicoccoides
GTGTCTGTCCCTTCGGGGAAATGTCACGCTTTGAGTACCGGAGTCCTGTTAGCCCGCTACAGCCCGGTTTACCGGAGTCCTGCTAGCCCAGTGCTACAGCCCGGACCCACTTGCTGATGACCGACACGTTCGAAGCTGGGTCATGGATGCCTGTCCCTGTAAGTCTGTGCCACTTTGGGTTTATGACTAGTCATGTCAGCCCGGGCTCCTTATCATATGGATGCTAGCGACACTATCATATACGTGAGCCAAAAGGCGCAAACGGTCCCGGGCAAAGGTAAGGCGACACCCGTGGGGATACCGTGCGTGAGGCCGCAAAGTGATATGAGGTGTTACCGGCTAGATCGATGTGACATCGAGTCGGGGTCCTGACAGCGTTGGCATCAGAGCCGGGCTGCCTGTAGGTTCTCCAAGCCAAACTGGTCGATGTTGAGTCTAGAAATTCCTTAGTTATATGTAGGGGAATTGTTTGTGGGTTGGAACGTAAGGCTGTTTTTTTACTCCTTTATCTAATGACATTCTGATCTGGGTCAGTCTATTCTTCCACCGGGGGTTAAGGAATTAGGATCTATTCTCTCTATCAGGATCACGTGTTACTAATCAGTAGTACCTTATAGGTATGATGGATACAAGCCTAGTTCAGTTCTTCTACCATATTATGTTGCTAGGATGGACTCAGAATTTGATATGATGATGTTGAGTGTGTATGAAATCCTTTGTCAAATGTCTCAAAATCCTTCTTGAGCATTTACAGCTGTTATGCTGCCGAAATTTTGCTAGAAATTCTAATGCCTTTGCATTATGATTGTGCTTTCAGATGGCCACTCGCGACCTCAATCAACTGGTTCGCCTGACTCGATGCCTAGATGTACCCGGCCATATTGCCAAGTTGGTCAGGGTAATGACTGAGGCTGGATACCGCTGGTATCCTGAGTACACGGTCGAAGAGCAATTTCGGGACTTCAATCAAAGCCAGTATCTCTGCACTGTCAGGATATTTCCATCTTATCCTGGATCCACCGAGCCCCTTCACTGCTCCTATGGACTCGGGGTTACCATTGAGATGGCTGTGCAGGACGCCGCCTACTCTATGATGACCATCATGCGAGTCAGATCTGGACTATTTCGGGACTCTGATTTCCGGTATATGCCAGGATCACTTCCGGGAGCACAAGGGTATCTCCAGGCTATCTATGCTGACCCCACTCAGGAGGATTCACGGACTCACACCACTGCTGAGATGCTCGAGGATAAGGACCGTGAAAATCGGGCCTTGAGGTTAGAGCTCTTCAATACCCGTGCTGACCACTGGGCCACATTGACTCGGTTCGCACCGGCGGTGCAAGCTGGATATTCAGATATGCGCGATCTCTATCCTGTGAGATCTGCTCTGCCAGACGTGATGGGTTGGCGTGATGTAGGAGGCATCACCCCACCTCGCGGTCCCCGCAGGCCACCGTCTGTTGGTCCAAGGCCTCATCCTAGCCCCTATGGTCCACAAGCTCCGCGAGATCGTCTGTTTCCGGATGATCATGTTGAGCTTCCAGGCTATGGAGGTGACTTCTACGAAGACTACTACGGATCGGTCTGAGCTAGTGGTAGTATCGCTAGTTTGCACTAGCTGTGTCGTCTATCGTCCCGCGTGATCGTGGGATATGACCTAGTTTGTACTCTTTCCGGAGGTGTAGAAAAATAATGTATAGGAGCTTGGAATGCCTCCGATGAGATGTAATCCTCTTTTCACC
>NW_021306542.1:0-1169 GCF_002162155.2 Triticum dicoccoides
GGGACTTCAACGACATTTTGAACGTCATGGAGCATATGAGATGTTCCAGGAGTTGAAGTTAATATTTCAAGCAAATGCCCGAATTGAGAGATATGAAGTCTCCAATAAGTTCTATAGCTGCAAGATGGAGGAGAACAGTTCTGTCAGTGAGCATATACTCAAAATGTCTGGGTATAATAATCACTTGATTCAATTGGGAGTTAATCTTCCGGATGATTGCGTCATTGACAGAATTCTCCAATCACTGCCACCAAGCTACAAGAGCTTCGTGATGAACTATAATATGCAAGGGATGAACAAGACTATTCCCGAGCTCTTCGCAATGCTGAAAGCTGCGGAGGTAGAAATCAAGAAGGAGCATCAAGTGTTGATGGTTAACAAGACCACTAGTTTCAAGAAAAAGGGCAAAGGGAAGAAAAAGGGGAACTTCAAGAAGAACGTCAAGCAAGTTGCTGCTCAAGAGAAGAAACCCAAGTCTGGACCTAAGCCTGAAACTGAGTGCTTCTACTGCAAGCAGACTGGTCACTGGAAGCGGAACTGCCCCAAGTATTTGGCGGATAAGAAGGATGGCAAGGTGAACAAAGGTATATGTGATATACATGTTATTGATGTGTACCTTACTAGAGCTCGCAGTAGCACCTGGGTATTTGATACTGGTTCTGTTGCTAATATTTGCAACTCGAAACAGGGACTACGGAATAAGCGGGCACTGGCAAAGGACGAGGTGACGATGCGCGTGGGAAACGGTTCCAAAGTCGATCTGATCGCAGTCGGCACGCTACCTCTACATCTACCTTCGGGATTAATATTAGACCTAAATAATTGTTATTTGGTGCCAGCGTTGAGCATGAACATTATATCTGGATCTTGTTTAATGCGAGACGGTTATTCATTTAAATCAGAGAATAATGGTTGTTCTATTTATATGAGTAATATCTTTTATGGTCATGCACCCTTGAAGAGTGGTCTATTCTTATTGAATCTCGATAGTAGTAATACACATATTCATAATATTGAAGCCAAAAGATGCAGAGTTGATAATGAAAGTGCAACTTATTTGTGGCACTGTCGTTTAGGTCATATCGGTATAAAGCGCATGAAGAAACTCCATACTGATGGACTTTTGGAACCACTTGATTATGAATCACTTGGTACTTGCGAACCGTGCC
>NW_021306543.1:0-1014 GCF_002162155.2 Triticum dicoccoides
AAAAATCACTATAATGGCGAGTGTCTCAAAACTCTTCCTAGCTCAAACTGACAGGATGGGCACGGAATTTTTTCGACCAAATTTTTTTTTTCGGCTGCCCGGACCCAAAAACTGGAAACGGGTCAAAAAAAACTTCCTATAATGGCACCTGTCTCAAAACACTCAGAAACACCTAAAAATAGGATAGCCAGAATTTTTTTTTTCCGAAACCTACTCCGGCAAGGAAACACGAATCGGAATCTAGATGGATCTCGAAAACAAACCTAATACGACAAGAACTCGAATTGGTGGTGGATATATGGTGGTAGATGGCAGCGGTGGTGGTATATGACAGCTGTGGTGGTATATGGATACGGATTCGAAGCGGTGGCGGATAAGCGGTGGTGGTAGATGGCAGGGGTGATGATGATGGTGCGGCGGCGGCGTGACAACTTATGACCAGAACTCGAAACTCTAAAAGACTAGACTCTAAGACCAGCAACTAGACACGACGATGCAACCGCAAATTCAACAAAGCAAAACCCTAAAAAGATTATGCAAAGGCTCAGATTGGTTCGGATATGATGAACTAACCCTAATTTTTTTTGTGGCTTTTTCGTGGACTGTAGGTCTGAAGAACAGACTCGATCTAAACTACGAAAAACTGTAAAATCTCACCGAGCAACCTGGAAATCTGATACCACTTGATAGAGGCGGAGGTGTCCCGTCTTTCGATGAGATGGTGGATTTCGCTTTGGTGGAAGTCGACTTTGACGATCCGACTACGAACGTGCGAGGACGTCGCGCCTTAGCAATCGCTAAACCAACTCCGAGAGGTTATTGACCACGCCGGAGCACGATCAACCTGACCACGAGGGTCTGTTTCCTGCGAGCAAACGAAGAACAAGCAAGAAACTAAGATTGCAATCTGGATATTGCGAATATAAGATGAAAGCTTTATTGATCAAGGTGGGGTTCTGTGACGCCTTTGTCTGGTCGTTGAACACAAACGAAGTACGCGAAGTTGCAGCTATG
>NW_021306544.1:0-1610 GCF_002162155.2 Triticum dicoccoides
TAAGACTAGCTATCCCCCTCTTATTCTGGCATTCTGCAGTTCAGTCCACTGATATGGCCCTTTACACATATATCCATGCATATGTAGTGTAGCTCCTTGCTTGCGAGTACTTTGGATGAGTACTCACGGTTGCCTTGTTCCCCCTTTTCCCCCTATCTCTATTCGATTGCTGCAACCAGACGATGGAGCCCAGGAGCCAGACGCCACCGTCGATGACGACTACTACTCTGGAGGTGCCTACTACTACGTGCAGCCCGCTGACGACGACCAGGAGTAGCTAGGAGGGTCCCAGGCAGGAGGCCTGCTCCTCTTTCGATCTGTATCCCAGTTTGTGCTAGCCTTCTTAAGGCAAACTTGTTTAACTTATGTCTGTACTCAGATATTGTTGCTTCCGCTGACTCGTCTATGATCGAGCACTTGTATTCGAGCCCTCGAGGCCCCTGGCTTGTATTATGATGCTTGTATGACTTATTTATGTTTTAGAGTTGTGTTGTGATATCTTCCCGTGAGTCCCTGATCTTGATCGTACATGTTTGCGTGCATGATTAGTGTATGATTGAATCGGGGGCGTCACAAGTTGGTATCAGAGCCGACTGCCTGTAGGAATCCCCTTTCCACACTCCTTGGCCGAAGTTGAGTCTAGACTTTACAAAACTTTTACTAACATGGCTGTGTGTCTTACGGGCACACGTCGCCATTGGGTGGTATTAGGATCTTTTATTCCTCGACCTATACTCTGGGACTCTGACATCTCTTCTATTCGGGTTAAATGAATTTTACTAAATCTAACATTAGGATCTCGTTAACATTTTCACCCGGAGAGCCCCTTATTACTGATGATCGTCTGCTGCACCAGAAGACCCTGAAGATACTCTCCGCTGTTAACCCGAGAACTTGTGTTCATCGCGTTTGCAATTCACCTTCCACCGCAAACCCTTATGGATAACTACTTGCATTTGTTATTCTTACATCCATCCCCAGTGGTCTTGTTATTACAAGATACCCTGAAAACTCGTCGTGGTTTCGATAATCCCTTGAGCTTACTGCATTGCTGTTCTTGTCACTTGAATACCCCTACGGTTAATTCTCGCATTTATCGAGTATCCGCCCATCCCCCAGTTGTTCATGTGTTACACAAAAGTCTTCGAAATACCACCCGATATTCCGAAAATCCTCAGCAACCTATTGCTCTGGAATTTCTTGTTTGCTTTCATTATGATTAATCCCATAAGTATAGAAATCTTATTGACATTCCTTGTCATTATCATTTTGAGTCTGTTGACTCAATATGTTTGCGAATACACGCAATCATCATTGATCCTTATAAATTACTTTTCCGGCTGAGCTGCCATTCTTTTTACTGGAATTGGTTCTCGACCAATCCAATTGTCTTTGATTGTACCCTACGGCTATTCAACTTATCCACCCCTAATCAGAGCATTGCTTCTGATCCCTTGATTTGGAAATCATAATTCCTTTGCATTTGACAATTGAGTTAGTCAGTTGTTTCTATAATCTGCTTCCTCTAGTTGAGTACCGATGCTCACGTCAGATCCCTTGTGGACCACCAGATCCTTTGTTGGATTTTATCTGACAACGCCCTTCATATT
>NW_021306545.1:0-2782 GCF_002162155.2 Triticum dicoccoides
GATGCAGAAGATTGCTTGATTCGCAGGTGTCCACAGATCGATAGCTCAATAGTTCAAGCATGTGTCCTGGAGAACAAGTACCAACTTCTCCCTAACCTGTAACAATGGCAAGAATAAGAACCATAGAACAAAAACTGAGCCCTTCCTGCAAAGAGAAAGGAGGCAAATGAAATAATTTGAAACGGACATACTTTTTCAGCCTTGTCGAATTCTGCTTCGCTTCAGGCTGCAGCCTCAAGGTTGATCGGAAATGTGGGGATCGCCCTATTGATGCAGTAGACCTTCCTAACCTGCACCTCGACCTGCCAGTCAAAATGAACACACAAACAATTAATCCGCTAGGCACATCATAACACCCAAACAAACCGAAGATGTAACAAGCATGCACTTCGCGTTCTAAATTAGACGACAATAATTTCGAAATAAATGAGAAACCAGCATCTGACATCGGCATGATGGCCGAGATGACAAACCTGCTGTGTGGTGGCCTTGAGGGGTTCCTTGGGGTGGCTGACGATGCTCTCCTTGCTTAGGGAGGTGGCAAAGCGCACCATCTGTGTGCTGACGCTGGTGTAGGCCCTGGCGACGCGTGCAGGGTGTTCATGCTCTGCCGCAACAGAGTGAATTGCAGAAAACCACCACATTTGGGGTTAGCTTTGCGGAAAACTACCTAGTCCCTAATTATTTGCAAAATGCACCGCGGATTCAGTAAACTTGTTGCAAATAGCACTGATGAGGTGATCTGGCCCGTCTGATCACTTTTTGACAAGTGGGGCCAGATTGTAAGAAGCTGACTTGGAAAAGTTTTGACATACAGGCCCCTGGATCTAAAAATAAAAAGCAATCAGAGCCCCCCTGCTTCGACCCCGTCTGGATCGGGAGAGCCAGAGCCCCTGAGCTACCCACCCCCCGCGCCACTCCGACGACCTCATCGCCGGCGACCACCGCTGCCCTGTCTACCATCTCCTTCCTCCTCCCTTTTCATTTCTTCTCCACCGCTGCCTCGTCTACCATCGGCGACGGCCGGAAAGGCGAGAGGTGAGGCCGCGTTGGCCGGGATTGACGACGCGGGTCGCCATGGCTGTGGATCTCGCCGTCGCGCGCACGGACCTGGCATCAACGACGCCCTCGCACCCGTGACGCGCGCAGAGAGAGGAGAGGAGGAGGCATTCCCCGGCAAGGATGACCTCGTCGACGCAGACGGCCGCGCAGTGGAGGAGGTCCCTGCAAAGAGCTCCTCGATGGTGCCGGTCGGGTCGGGCCCGTGCGCCACCGCGCGGTTGGAGCCGGGCGGTTGCTCGGCCATGGCCTCAGCCGTGCTTGGAGAGCAGCAGGGGATACAGGCCGCCACGGATTCCGACGCCGTCGACATGGCCGTGGCTGCCAGCGGCTGGGCTAGGTAGGGGCGAGGTGCAGGTCATCCCAGAGAAGGAAAGAAAATGGGAGGAGGATGGCGGGGCAGCGGTGGTCGTCGACGTGCTTGTCGGCTGCGGCGAGGTCGCCAGCCCTCCACCCAGCGCGTCGCTCTAGCGTCGCCGGCCAAGCAGCGCGGCGGAGGCCATGAACCCGACGCCCAGCGCGCCTCTGCCCGAGGGGTGGGGGGCTGATTGCTTTTCTGTTTTAGATCAAGGAGTGTGTGTGTAAATTTTTTGCTCTTACAATCTGATCCCACTTGTCAGAAAGTGATCAAACGGGCCAGATCACCTCATTAGTGCTATTTGCAACAAGTTTACTGAATCCGCGGTGCGTTTTGCAAATAATTAAAGACTAGGTAGTTTTCCGCAAAGCTAATCCTAAATGTGATGGTTTTCTACAATTCACTCGCCGCAACACCACGATGGCCATCTTATTACACGTGGCCTAATTTATGAAGGAATGCCGCCACCAAGTGACTCCAGCGACAACCATGTGATACGGGATTACACGTGGTAAGTAATCAAAACTATTTAATAAAAAGTGACTCGAGCGGCACATACTGGTTTGCTACCTTCCCTCTCCTCTCTCAATATGTTTAGAGCAACTCCAACGTACGACCCCAAACGAATGTCCGTTTTATCCGAATTTCGTCTGTTTGAGGATGGTAATGGAGCGGCGTCCTCCCATATTCTGTGATGCGTTAGCCATACGCTCAACGCGTGGCCGCATCTATTCCGCCCGGTGCCTGTATGCACTATGCACACAATTTTTTTCCCAACACACTTTTTATTTCATCAACGACATTTTAACACATGATAATACATTCACCCATTCTTAACTGGAATAACAAGCCCAAACAAAATAAAAAACACAATTAGGCATTTTAACAGAAAACCAACTTCCATAACTACTTCCATAACTACTTTCATAACTACTTTCATAAGTTGGATTAATATCTTCTCAATGCCTTCATTGTTGATCTGCGGATTCTTGATCTTGTATAATTTTTTCATCTTAAATTCTAAAGAAATAGACATCGCTTCACATATAATCTCATCTCTAGTCTTATTTCTAGCATCTATTCTAGCAACAAGTGCACGGGCATCTATCAAATTTTGCCCAATCAATAAAATCGATGTATTCTTCTTTTCAATACCAAAACTTGCATCCATCCTACATACAAAATTTGCGTATAAGCCAATAGCTATTGAAATTACGTCGAATTCGGAAGCACAATCGAAGCAAAGCAAGCATATACCTTATCATTTTGGTACTTGATGAACACTCACCCTGGATGTTTCAGCGTGGTAGAAACGCGGCGAATGACTTGCCGCGGGCAGTTGTCGGACTTTATGAGTGGCAACGG
>NW_021306546.1:0-2782 GCF_002162155.2 Triticum dicoccoides
GATGCAGAAGATTGCTTGATTCGCAGGTGTCCACAGATCGATAGCTCAATAGTTCAAGCATGTGTCCTGGAGAACAAGTACCAACTTCTCCCTAACCTGTAACAATGGCAAGAATAAGAACCATAGAACAAAAACTGAGCCCTTCCTGCAAAGAGAAAGGAGGCAAATGAAATAATTTGAAACGGACATACTTTTTCAGCCTTGTCGAATTCTGCTTCGCTTCAGGCTGCAGCCTCAAGGTTGATCGGAAATGTGGGGATCGCCCTATTGATGCAGTAGACCTTCCTAACCTGCACCTCGACCTGCCAGTCAAAATGAACACACAAACAATTAATCCGCTAGGCACATCATAACACCCAAACAAACCGAAGATGTAACAAGCATGCACTTCGCGTTCTAAATTAGACGACAATAATTTCGAAATAAATGAGAAACCAGCATCTGACATCGGCATGATGGCCGAGATGACAAACCTGCTGTGTGGTGGCCTTGAGGGGTTCCTTGGGGTGGCTGACGATGCTCTCCTTGCTTAGGGAGGTGGCAAAGCGCACCATCTGTGTGCTGACGCTGGTGTAGGCCCTGGCGACGCGTGCAGGGTGTTCATGCTCTGCCGCAACAGAGTGAATTGCAGAAAACCACCACATTTGGGGTTAGCTTTGCGGAAAACTACCTAGTCCCTAATTATTTGCAAAATGCACCGCGGATTCAGTAAACTTGTTGCAAATAGCACTGATGAGGTGATCTGGCCCGTCTGATCACTTTTTGACAAGTGGGGCCAGATTGTAAGAAGCTGACTTGGAAAAGTTTTGACATACAGGCCCCTGGATCTAAAAATAAAAAGCAATCAGAGCCCCCCTGCTTCGACCCCGTCTGGATCGGGAGAGCCAGAGCCCCTGAGCTACCCACCCCCCGCGCCACTCCGACGACCTCATCGCCGGCGACCACCGCTGCCCTGTCTACCATCTCCTTCCTCCTCCCTTTTCATTTCTTCTCCACCGCTGCCTCGTCTACCATCGGCGACGGCCGGAAAGGCGAGAGGTGAGGCCGCGTTGGCCGGGATTGACGACGCGGGTCGCCATGGCTGTGGATCTCGCCGTCGCGCGCACGGACCTGGCATCAACGACGCCCTCGCACCCGTGACGCGCGCAGAGAGAGGAGAGGAGGAGGCATTCCCCGGCAAGGATGACCTCGTCGACGCAGACGGCCGCGCAGTGGAGGAGGTCCCTGCAAAGAGCTCCTCGACGGTGCCGGTCGGGTCGGGCCCGTGCGCCACCGCGCGGTTGGAGCCGGGCGGTTGCTCGGCCATGGCCTCAGCCGTGCTTGGAGAGCAGCAGGGGATACAGGCCGCCACGGATTCCGACGCCGTCGACATGGCCGTGGCTGCCAGCGGCTGGGCTAGGTAGGGGCGAGGTGCAGGTCATCCCAGAGAAGGAAAGAAAATGGGAGGAGGATGGCGGGGCAGCGGTGGTCGTCGACGTGCTTGTCGGCTGCGGCGAGGTCGCCAGCCCTCCGCCCAGCGCGTCGCTCTAGCGTCGCCGGCCAAGCAGCGCGGCGGAGGCCATGAACCCGACGCCCAGCGCGCCTCTGCCCGAGGGGTGGGGGGCTGATTGCTTTTCTGTTTTAGATCAAGGAGTGTGTGTGTAAATTTTTTGCTCTTACAATCTGATCCCACTTGTCAGAAAGTGATCAAACGGGCCAGATCACCTCATTAGTGCTATTTGCAACAAGTTTACTGAATCCGCGGTGCGTTTTGCAAATAATTAAAGACTAGGTAGTTTTCCGCAAAGCTAATCCTAAATGTGATGGTTTTCTACAATTCACTCGCCGCAACACCACGATGGCCATCTTATTACACGTGGCCTAATTTATGAAGGAATGCCGCCACCAAGTGACTCCAGCGACAACCATGTGATACGGGATTACACGTGGTAAGTAATCAAAACTATTTAATAAAAAGTGACTCGAGCGGCACATACTGGTTTGCTACCTTCCCTCTCCTCTCTCAATATGTTTAGAGCAACTCCAACGTACGACCCCAAACGAATGTCCGTTTTATCCGAATTTCGTCTGTTTGAGGATGGTAATGGAGCGGCGTCCTCCCATATTCTGTGATGCGTTAGCCATACGCTCAACGCGTGGCCGCATCTATTCCGCCCGGTGCCTGTATGCACTATGCACACAATTTTTTTCCCAACACACTTTTTATTTCATCAACGACATTTTAACACATGATAATACATTCACCCATTCTTAACTGGAATAACAAGCCCAAACAAAATAAAAAACACAATTAGGCATTTTAACAGAAAACCAACTTCCATAACTACTTCCATAACTACTTTCATAACTACTTTCATAAGTTGGATTAATATCTTCTCAATGCCTTCATTGTTGATCTGCGGATTCTTGATCTTGTATAATTTTTTCATCTTAAATTCTAAAGAAATAGACATCGCTTCACATATAATCTCATCTCTAGTCTTATTTCTAGCATCTATTCTAGCAACAAGTGCACGGGCATCTATCAAATTTTGCCCAATCAATAAAATCGATGTATTCTTCTTTTCAATACCAAAACTTGCATCCATCCTACATACAAAATTTGCGTATAAGCCAATAGCTATTGAAATTACGTCGAATTCGGAAGCACAATCGAAGCAAAGCAAGCATATACCTTATCATTTTGGTACTTGATGAACACTCACCCTGGATGTTTCAGCGTGGTAGAAACGCGGCGAATGACTTGCCGCGGGCAGTTGTCGGACTTTATGAGTGGCAACGG
>NW_021306547.1:0-2676 GCF_002162155.2 Triticum dicoccoides
CAATTCTTTCTACCATATTTTGGAGGTGGTATTATGTCATTCTTGATAATTTGAGTTCATGTTCCATGATTCACATGTTGTTAAGAATGAGTTATTTTTAAATCCATCAACCTCGTTGTTGGAGTTATCTTGTGTCATATTTCACCTAAAAGCCTTCCATTGGAATGTTGCTATTTGTGGTGCTTGCCAATGATCCAAGTTATCTCTTTATCATCTTGGTGGAAGAAGTGTTCATCTCTTCGTCGATCTAAAGCTAGCAATCGTTTCCGTTAGTGGCCGGTTGTCGCCTCATAATTTTGAGATGTTTTCCATAAGCCCACTACAAGCTTATTCGTTTCGTTGTTGGTTTTTCCCAACAACCCCATTGTAACCTTCTTGGAAGGGTGCTTTCCAAGCTCAATTGTGGCAGAAGTTGCCATTTCCCCCTCCATTCTGTTATTCCAATGACCTATCTTCTATTCTTTCTTCCGGAGGCATTGTGACGTTGCTCTTTTCACTCACCATCTCGATTCGTGAGGATCGTGTTCTTTTCTTGCTTATCCATTTAACCGGAGTGTCGTGTTTTCATTCGAGTTCTCTAATCTTATCAAGTTTTCCCTCCTTTCTCAACTGGAGAGCTGTCTGAAATCCTTCTTACCCATTGTGTCATTCTTTCAATAGTTCCGGAGGCAGTGTGTTGTTGATTTCATCAAGTAACATCCCATCTTCTCAAGTTCATGTTCTATTCCTTCCATGTTCAACCGGAGTACTGCCCGAATTCTTCCCCTCTCATCTTGTTTTAACCGGAGTGGTTTCGAATTCTACCTTGTCCATTAAACTCTTGATTCATGTCTTTGCAGCCTTCAAGTTCTCGTAATGTTCCTTGTTCCTTTTTTTTCTAACGGATTGTTGCAATCTCGTTCTTCTCAGTTGCGCTCTTTCTTTTAAATTGCTCAACCTCTCAAGGTTCTTTGGTTTCACTCATTGGTCGAAGAAGCAACTTAGTTTTACCTTTTTATCTTTCTCTTCCGTTTCTCTCCGGTGCCATTCTAGATCTCGGGACGAGATCCTCTTGTAGTGGTGGAGTGTTGTAACGCCCCGAGACCGACGCTCCAGAAGACTTCCAGCTACTCCGAGTTTCATCGTGTGATTTGTTTTGTTTGTTGCATCATTTGCATTGCATCATGCCATCATGTCATTTTATTAAAAAACTCAACTAAATAAATCGTATGGATTTTTTTTCGATCCATTTAAATCGAGGGAATTCACTCGTGATTTCTCTTTATAACATATTAAAGCCTCTCAATATTATTAGGGAGCTATAATAAAATATTCCATTTTTGGAATTCACTATAACACACTTGCAAAATCCCAATGCTTCTGTTGTCTTAATTCTTGATCTCCAACTTTGCCATTTATTCTTTCATCATCTTCCGGAGCTCCACCAAATATCTCAACATTTTTTACTACTCCTAAAGTCTAGACTCCATTCAAACTCCTTCGGTGCAAGTTAAATAATTTTAGATTTAACTTCTCCTATTTTGTTGGAACCATTTTTGTTGGGTTGGAAATATTCCGTAAAGCCTTACAAATATGTCCCACCATTTTATTCTTGTTCTTGACCTTTCTTTTAATTCTTTTGAATTGCTCTCTATTTTTTTTCTGCTAAAGAGAGAGAGAGAGAGGAGCCCAGCAGCCTGGGCCTCCCATCCTCCCGCGCCGGCCCAAGGCCAAGGCCCAGCCGCCCCCACCAATCCCTCCTAACCCTAGCCCGAACCCCCCTGCCCGATCCCCCACTC
Organism: Triticum dicoccoides; assembly: GCF_002162155.2. Lineage (NCBI taxonomy): Eukaryota > Viridiplantae > Streptophyta > Magnoliopsida > Poales > Poaceae > Triticum > Triticum dicoccoides. The sequence continues at coordinate 1,779 of NW_021306547.1, forward strand.
TCCCTCGTCTCCTCCCTCGCGCCGCCAGGAGCCATCTCTCCCTCGTTCCCCCGCATCTCTTCGCTCGATCCCTCCTCCTCCTTCTCGCACGCATCGACAGGGAGAGCCCTGCGCCCGATCCTCTCGCAGCCCCAGTCCTCGATCCCCTTCGCTCGCCCGCATCTGCCTCTTCGCCCGATCCCCATCTCCCTCCCGAGCGCCGTTTTTCTCCTCCTCGACGTCGGCGAGTCCAGGCCGCCCAGCTCGCCCCGCCTCGTCCCCGGATGGAACCGGTGTTCCCGCGCCTCCTCCTCGCCAAGTCCCCGTCGCCCGAGCGCTTGAGGAGAGGAGCTCCTCGAGCACCGGCCGCCCCCGCGCCCAACCTCCTCCTCGACGTCGGCCCCGCCACCGAGCACCGCCTCTCTGCGCGGCTCCTTCCCCGCGGCCTCAAGCCCCTCGCCGGAGCTGCGCCTAAGTCCGCCGCCGCATGAAGCCACCAGGCGCCTCGTCCCCTGCCTGGCCCGCTCGTTCTCTGCACGCAGGAGGTGCAACGCCAGCGCCTCGTCTGCCTCCCCTGCTTCTGCCTCGTCCCCGCCGCCGGCAAGCAGCAGCAGCAACCAGGCCGTCCCGCCTCCTCTTCCCCGACGTTGCTGCCTCGCAGGAGCATCCCGAGCCGGAGCTCGTCCGCGAGCAGATCGAGACGCCTTCTCCCGCTCGTCATCGACCTCGCCCTGCCTCTGTCGTTTCGCCAGATGCCGTCCCTGCTGCTGCTAGACCACCTCGGTGCCACCAGGGAGTGCCATGGCCTCCACCAAGACCCTGGGAATCATCGAGAACGCCAAGTACCACTCATGTCGGCAAGACTCGCAAGTCGGACCCTGAACGATCGACGTCTCCTGGACCGTGTACAACTACCGTC
>NW_021306548.1:0-1647 GCF_002162155.2 Triticum dicoccoides
ATCAATAGATGGTTACGGTTTCCTGACCATGGACATTGGATGTCGTTGATGACGGGATCACATCATTAGGAGAATGATGTGATGGACAAGACCCAATCCTAAGCCTAGCACAAGATCATGTAGTTCGTATGCTAAAGCTTTTCTAATGTCAAGTATCATTTCCTTAGACCATGAGATTGTGCAACTCCCGGATACCGTAGGAGTGCTTTGGGTGTGCCAAACGTCACAACGTAACTGGGTGGCTATAAAGGTACACTACGGGTATCTCTGAAAGTGTCTGTTGGGTTGGCACGAATCGAGATTGGGATTTTGTCACTCCGTGTAAACGGAGAGGTATCTCTGGGCCCACTCGGTAGGACATCATCATAATGTGCACAATGTGACCAAGGGGTTGATCACGGAATGATGTGTTACGGAACGAGTAAAGAGACTTGCCGGTAACGAGATTGAACAAGGTATCGGTATACCGACGATCGAATCTCGGGCAAGTACCATACCGCTAGACAAAGGGAATTGTATACGGGATTGATTGAGTCCTTGACATCGTGGTTCATCCGATGAGATCATCGTGGAACATGTGGGAGCCAACATGGGTATCCAGATCCCGCTGTTGGTTATTGACCGGAGAACATCTCGGTCATGACTACATGTCTCCCGAACCCGTAGGGTCTACACACTTAAGGTTCGATGACGCTAGGGTTATAAAGGAAGTTTGTATGTGGTTACCGAATGTTGTTCAGAGTCCTGGATGAGATCCCGGACGTCACGAGGAGTTCCGGAATGGTCCGAAGGTAAAGATTTATATATAGGAAGTCCTGTTTCGGCCATCGGGACAAGTTTCGGGTTCGGTATTGTACCGGGACCACCGGAAGGGTCCCGGGGGCCCACCGGGTGGGGCCACCTGCCCCGGGGGGCCACATGGGCTGTAGGGGTTGCGCCTTGGCCTACATGGGCCAAGGGCACCAGCCCCTAGAGGCCCATGCGCCAAGATATAGGAAAAAGGGGAGAGTCCTAAAGGGGGAAGGCACCTCCGAGGTGCCTTGGGGAGGATGGACTCCTCCCCCCTCTCTTAGCCGCACCCCTTCCTTGGAGGAAGGGGCAAGGCTGCGCCTCCCCCCTCTCCCCTGCCCCTATATATAGTGGAGGGGAGGGAGGGCATCCATACCTGAGCCCTTGGCGCCTCCCTCCCTCCCGTGACACCTCCTCCTCTCCCGTAGCTGCTTGGCGAAGCCCTGCAGGATTGCCACGCTCCTCCATCACCACCACGCCGTTGTGCTGCTGGATGGAGTCTTCCTCAACCTCTCCCTCTCTCCTTGCTGGATCAAGGCGTGGGAGGCATCGTCGAGCTGTACGTGTGTTGAACGCGGAGGTGCCGTCCGTTCGGCACTAGGATCATCGGTGATCTGAATCACGACGAGTACGACTCCATCAACCCCGTTCACTTGAACGCTTCCGCTTAGCGATCTACAAGGGTATGTAGATGCACTCTCCTTCCCCTCGTTGCTAGTCTCTCCATAGATAGATCTTGGTGACACGTAGGAAAATTTTGAATTTCTGCTACGTTCCCCAACACCGGCCAGGTGGCTTCTTTCTTTTTTGGTAGCGGGGGCTCTAAGGCCTCCTCGTCAAATTCGGGCAACAGCTTGC
>NW_021306549.1:0-1224 GCF_002162155.2 Triticum dicoccoides
GCCGAAACAGGACTTCCTATATATAAATCTTTACCTCCGGACCATTCCGGAACTCCTCGTGACGTCCGGGATCTCATCCGGGACTCCGAACAACATTCGGTAACCACATACAAGCTTCCTTTATAACCCTAGCGTCATCGAACCTTAAGTGTGTAGACCCTACGGGTTCGGGAGACATGTAGTCATGACCGAGATGTTCTCCGATCAATAACCAACAGCGGGATCTGGATACCCATGTTGGCTCCCACATGTTCCACGATGATCTCATCGGATGAACCACGATGTCAAGGACTCAATCAATCCCGTATACAATTCCCTTTGTCTAGCGGTATGGTACTTGCCCGAGATTCGATCGTCGGTATACCGATACCTTGTTCAATCTCGTTACCGGCAAGTCTCTTTACTCGTTCCGTAACACATCATTCCGTGATCAACCCCTTGGTCACATTGTGCACATTATGATGATGTCCTACCGATTGGGCCCAGAGATACCTCTCCGTTTACACGGAGTGACAAAATCCCAATCTCGATTCGTGCCAACCCAACAGACACTTTCAGAGATACCCGTAGTGTACCTTTATAGCCACCCAGTTACGTTGTGACGTTTGGCACACCCAAAGCACTCCTACGGTATCCGGGAGTTGCACAATCTCATGGTCTAAGGAAATGATACTTGACATTAGAAAAGCTTTAGCATACGAACTACATGATCTTGTGCTAGGCTTAGGATTGGGTCTTGTCCATCACATCATTCTCCTAATGATGTGATCCCGTTATCAACGACATCCAATGTCCATGGTCAGGAAAACGTAACCATCTATTGATTAACGAGCTAGTCAACTAGAGGCTTACTAGGGACATGGTGTTGTCTATGTATCCACACATGTATCTGAGTTTCCTATCAATACAATTCTAGCATGGATAATAAACGATTATCATGAACAAGGAAATATAATAATAATCAATTTATTATTGCCTCTAGGGCATATTTCCAACAGTCTCCCACTTGCACTAGAGTCAATAATCTAGTTCACATCGATATGTGATTAACACTCAAGGTCACATCCCCATGTGACTAACACCCAAAGAGTTTACTAGAGTCAATAATCTAGTTCACATTTACCATGTGATTAACACTCGATGAGTTCTGGGTTTGATCATGTTATGCTTGTGAGAGAGGTTATAGTCAACGGGTCTGAACCTTTCAGATCCGTGTGTGCTTTA
>NW_021306550.1:0-1068 GCF_002162155.2 Triticum dicoccoides
GAAGGTGATTCCAATTGGGTTGGAAAGTGCACGAAATCTAGTTTCCAACAAAAAAAGAATCACCCAATTCGGAGTCCGTATGAAAAACTTGTGTGCGTTTTGAGTCAGGTGTGTCTGTGCAGTCCGAATCTGAATCCAGAACGTGAGAGACTTGGACTCTATCTTCTCTTGGGCCAAAAGTGACGTGAGAGAACTTTTTGGACAGCAAATAAACATCTCTTTCTTCCTTATCTTCATATGTGGATTGTACAAATGTCCCATACACCTGCAATTAGACAAAACACAAAAGTGTGTGAAGTATTTTTGTTCTGGATAACATAAATAGATTATTGAATAGTTTACACTAGAAATCACCTGACAAATATGCATATATGCAATATTTTTGGTCATATCCAAGGTAGTCATGTCCTCATCAACTAATGTGAACAGAACTCGAAACTCTAAAGTAACTAGACACTAAGACCAGCAACTGACACGACGATGCAACCGATAATTCAACTATGCAAGCAATGCATAGAAAATTGCAAAGGCTCAGACTGGCTTGGATAAAGGATGAACAGATCTAACTTTTTTTGTGGCTTTTTCTTGGACAATAGGTAAGAAAATAAATCTAATCTAAGAAAAGCTGGAAATTCTCACCGAGCAACCTGAAAACTGATACCACTTGATAGAGGCGAGGGTGTCCCGATCTTTCGATGAGATGATAACTATCGATTTGGTGGAGACGACTTTGACAATCCGACTACAAACGTGCACGACGTTGCGCCTTAGCAATCGCTAAACCAATCTCCTGAGGTTACTGACGATGCCGGAAGCACGGTCAGCCTGACCACGAAGGTCTATTCCTGCAAGCAATCGAAGAACGAGCAAGAATATGATAAAGCAATCTGAATATTGCAAATATATATGAGGTATTGATAATGGTGGGGATCCGTAAGCGGTCTTGGTCTGGTCGTTGGACACAAACGAAGTACACGAAGTTGCAATGGCTAACTTTTAACTAAACAAATCCCAAGGAAAAGCTACTAGATGGATCTACTTATATAGGAGCAAGGGGTGGCGGCCAAG
>NW_021306551.1:0-1267 GCF_002162155.2 Triticum dicoccoides
TTGCTTGACCGATTCAGGTGGAGTCCAATTAAGGACGGCTTGAACTCGCTCAGGGTTAACAGCAATACCTTTACCAGATATTACATGACCCAGATAGGTCACTTCTGACAACCAGAATTCACATTTAGAAAATTTGGCATAAAGGCGATGCTCTCGAAGTTTCTTCAACACTAGCCTTAGATGTTCGGCGTGTTCTTCCTCGTTCTTGGAGTAGATGAGTATATCATCGAGGTAAACCACGACGAATTTGTCCAAATACTCCATGAAGATTGAGTTCATTAACCGAGAAAAGGTGGCTGGAGCGTTGGTTAAACCGAAGGACATGACGGTGTACTCGTATTGGCCATAACGAGTAACAAAGGCCGTTTTAGGAATGTCCCCGTTTCTGATTTTGATTTGATGGTAGCCCAACCTCAAATCCATCTTGGAGAAGACTGAGGATCCAGCGAGCTGATCATAAAGGTCGTTGATCCTGGGGAGTGGATATTTGTTCTTGATTGTGACCAAATTGACAGGTCGGTAATCTACAACCATCCGGTCCGTACCATCCTTCTTCTTGACGAATAGGACGGGGCAAGCCCACGGAGATGAGCTTGGTCGGATGAAACCCTTTTTCAAGGACTCATCGAGTTGTTTCTTAAGCTCGGCTAGCTCTAGTGGTGCCATCTTATAGGGTCTTCTAGCAATCGGAACCGTTCCTAGAATGAGGTCTATTACGAACTCAACATCCCTGTCAGGTGGAACACCTGGCAATTCCTTTGGAAAGACATCCGGGAAGTCACGGACTACCGGAATGTCCTCAAGGTCTGGCAAAGGGCTGGCGTTAAGAGAATATAACTGTCGCTTGGCTAATCGGGTCAAGACATTGACTATCTTCCCCGAAGGATGGGTGAGTTGAACAGTCCTAGAGAAGCAATCAATTTTGGCTTGATGAGCCGACATCCAGTCCATACCCAGAATGATATTAATATCTGAAGATTTAAGGGCTATCAAAGACGCGAGGAAAACAAGTCTGTCGACTTGGATTTCATTTCCATAACTTACCCTAGAGGTCTGCCATCTAGAACCAGGAGTAGAAATTTCCATAGTGGATGGCATGTCACAGAATGCAACGTTATGCAAACGAGCATAATTTTCGGATATAAAAGAATGAGAGGCTCCTGTATCGAAAAGAACAGATGTCGGGTGGCAATTAACAAGAAGCGTACCGAGAACGACGTTGGGATCCTCTTGAGCTTCTTCGGCAGAGATACAGTTGACATGGCCA
>NW_021306552.1:0-1308 GCF_002162155.2 Triticum dicoccoides
CGCTGTTGTTGAACCATTGGATGTAGTAAGGATGTGGATGTCGTCTTGTGGTGAGAGAAAGCTTCTCCACCATCTCCATGCTAGCCAAGTTGTTGCAGCTCCCTCCGTCTATGATGACGCGCACAGAACGTTCCTTCACAACTCCCTTGGTATGGAACAAATTGTGCCTCTGATTTTGCTCAGCTTGTGTGATCTGCACACTCAAAACACGTTGAGCAACTAAACATTCATACCTGTCAGCGTCTTCAGGAGCCATGTATTGCGTCTCATGATCAGAATCATCTCCACCATGTTCTTCACGTGTAATAAGAGCCAAAGTCTCCTCATCATAGTCACTAGCGGACTCATATCCACCATCCGCGGTAGCAATCATCACACGCGGAGATTTGCATTCTCTCGCATAAAGACCTCCTCCCTTACAACGACGACAAATAATATCACTTGTGTGCCCTGTTGATACCATGGAAGAAGAAGAACGCTGTGCAGGCCCCGCAGGTGCGCTCTTGGCAGATAATGGTGGTTGTGCCTGTTTTCTTGTATCACGGCTGGAGGTGGCACCGGATGGAGGTGATAGAGGCAAAGGTGTCCCGTCTTTCGATGAGATGGTGGATTTCGCTTTGGTGGAAGTCGACTTTGACGATCCGACTACGAACGTGCGAGGACGTCGCGCCTTAGCAATCGCTAAACCAACTCCGAGAGGTTATTGACCACGCCGGAGCACGATCAACCTGACCACGAGGGTCTGTTTCCTGCGAGCAAACGAAGAACAAGCAAGAAACTAAGATTGCAATCTGGATATTGCGAATATAAGATGAAAGCTTTATTGATCAAGGTGGGGTTCTGTGACGCCTTTGTCTGGTCGTTGAACACAAACGAAGTACGCGAAGTTGCAGCTATGGCGAACTTTTAATCTAAACAAAACCCAAAGTCTAAACGATGCCCTAAGGGCTGTATATATGGAGGAAGACGGGGGAATTTCGTGGCCCTTGGTGGAGGGGTCCGAAATCAACCCTATCTCTTGTTTCCCCACACATACGGACTCTAAAAATAGCCTATACTTATGTATTTCGAAATTACATGGGCCTGGCCCAATAATAAGGTGACGCAGCACCTAAAATAGCCTCGGGACGAAATTTATGAAGTGGCATCTTGTATATTTCGTCCAAGGCTTCATGCACCCATTATGGTGGCTTCAAAGTCCTGAAATCATCACTTGTAACTCCGTTCTTGTTCCCCTTGCGCATGCCATCATCTCCATGCTTGTTCTTGCTCCAATGTTCATCCTTCTCCAAGCTAGGCCCTTCATTT
>NW_021306553.1:0-1183 GCF_002162155.2 Triticum dicoccoides
TAGAGCAATAAAAACAACATGTAAATGTTCCAAATGTTCTTCCAAAGATCTGCTATAAATCAATATGTCATCAAAGTAAACTACCACAAATCGTCCAATGAAAGCACGTAAAACTTCGTTCATTAATCTCATGAAAGTACTAGGTGCATTAGTTAACCCAAAAGGCATGACTAACCACTCATATAATCCAAACTTAGTTTTAAATGCTGTTTTCCATTCATCTCCCAATTTCATACGAATTTGATGGTAGCCACTACGCAAATCAACTTTGGAGAATATTGTAGAGCCACTCAATTCATCAAGCATATCATCTAGCCTAGGAATAGGATGACGATAACGAATAGTAATATTATTAATGCCTCTACAATCAACACACATACGTGATGTACCATCCTTTTTCGGCACTAGAATAATAGGAACAACACAATGACTAAGGGATTCGCGTATATAACCTTTGTCGAGAAGCTCTTGTACTTGACGCATAATCTCCTTCGTCTCCTCTGGATTGGTACGGTATGGTGCACGGTTTGGCAGTGAAGCACCGGGAATTAAGTCAATCTGATGCTCAATCCCTCGAATAGGCGGTAATCCCGGTGGCACGTCTTGTGGAAAAACGTCAGCGAACTCCTGCAAAATGTTAGTGACAACAGGAGGCAAAGAGGAAGGCACGTCCTCGAATGAAAATAATGCCTATTTGCACACAAAAGCATAGCAAACAGATTTGCTGAAATCTAGCTCATCAATATCAGATTTGGTGGCAAATAAACATGCACTTTTCAATTTAATTTCAGAAGCAACACTAGATGGTTTATTATTAGGCTTCATTTGTTGCTCAAATTCTTTTGCCACAATCTGATTTTCACTCTTATTCTTCTCCTGTTTTGCTTTATTAGCTCTATTAATATCATCTTTCAAAATGGAATCAGGAGTCATAGGAAGCAAAGTAATATTTTTATCCTTATGAACAAGAGTATAGTGATTGTTTCTACCATGGTGTACAGAATTTTTATCAAATTGCCATTGTCTACCAAGTAATAAGGAACATGCTTGCATAGGTACCACATCACAATCAACATAATCAGCATATGTAGAGATACTAAAATGCACACGAACAGTACGTGTTACCTTAACCTTGCCGCTGTTGTTGAACCATTGGATGTAGTAAGGATGTGGATGTGGTCTT
>NW_021306554.1:0-1156 GCF_002162155.2 Triticum dicoccoides
GCCGTCAGCAAGATGATGCCGAACAAACGTCGATAAACGACGATCTTCAAATGGAAGTAGCAACCACCTCCGGCGCCGAGGTATATATATATACATTGAGCCTCTGGTGATACAAACTAACTGATTTGAATAAATATGTGTGGACTAACGCGCGCGACTCTCTTTCTTATTTTAGCCCTCGGCCGGATCGTCGAAACAATCGAGTACGTCGTCAAAGCGTGGCGCAACCAAGACGATGAAACAAGGAGAAACATGCACCATCGAGGTTGTCGACAGTGCAACCGGCAGGCCGCTGGAGCCCCGCAAGAACGCCACCAAGTTTGTCAACCAATGCGGAGCCATTGTTAGAGACAACGTCTCGATCACCGTCCAGGAGTGGAATAAGCCAAAGAAGGCACGAATTGCTGGTTTCACTTTCGTCGATAAGAGAACAAAAAAAGATTCCTTCAAAAAGCTTATGGAACATTTCGTTCTACCTCCGGAATACAACAAATTCGATGAGGAGGGTAACAAGATTGAGGAAAACAAGGAGAGGAGGAGGCTAGTCAAACAGTTCGCTCTTCATAAGATGGCCGACGCATTCCGGAAATTCAAGCAAAATCTAGCCCATGACTTTGTCAAGTAGAACAAGACTCCGGATTTCAAAGGACAATATGAGAAACTGAAACATGATTGGCCAGAATTTGTGAAGCAAAATAAATCGGAGCAGTTCATTCAAATATCGAAAAAAATAAGGAAAATGCGGCTAAGAAGGAGTACAATCATATTATGGGGCCAGGAGGGTATCGCCTTTGGGAGCCTAGGTGGGAGAAGATGGAGAACGAGCTGAGGGCGCGAGGAATCCGTCCAGGTACGGAGGGATGGGACCCAAGGGCCAAAAGCTGGTGGTACGGGCATGGGGGAACGCTGAACCCGGAGACAGGGGACTGTGTTTACCGGGGCAAAATAATTAAACCCACCCAAGCCCTTATTGACGCAATGAGGGATGCTCAAGAGGGGAAGATCAAGTTCAACAGAGAGAACGACGCGCTGACAAAAGCCCTCGGGAATCCTGAACACGGAGGACGTGTACGAGGCATGGGGCACATTCCGTGGAAAATAGGGTTCCCCCAGAACGATGACCCGTACGGTTACAGAAGCCGGAAGAGAAAGATGG
>NW_021306555.1:0-1731 GCF_002162155.2 Triticum dicoccoides
TTGAACTTCGAATACCCAGAATTTGGGAACGATCCAAGGAACATCGTGCTGGGCGCGAGCACCGATGGAGTCAATCCGTTTGGCAGCCAGAGAAGCACACATAGCACCTGGCCTGTGTTTGTGTGGATGTACAACCTTCCCCCCTGGTTGTGCATGAAGAGGAAGTACATTCACATGAGTATGCTAATTGAAGGGCCGAAACAACCAGGGAACGACATCAATCTGTATCTGGGGCTGCTGAAAGAGGAGCTTGACAAGCTGTGGAAAACGCCAGCCAATACGTGGGACGCCGCAGAGAAAGAATATTTCCCTATGAGAGCCGCACTGCTCACGACGGTGCACGACTATCTCGGTTACGGATATCTTGCGGGGCAGGTAGTCCACGGATTTTCTGGATGCGTAAGGTGCATGGATGACACAACGTATCGCCAGCTAGATAGAGATCTTGAGTCTTTGAAAACCGTGTTCATGGGACATCGAAGGTGGCTTCGCGACGATGACCCATGGAGGAAACGCAAGGATCTGTTCGATGGTGAAACCGAACCCCGAAAACGCCCGTGTACGAGGAGCGGCGAGGAAATAGACAAGCTGTTGAAAAATTGGAAAGACTGCCCACTGCCGGGAAAGAAGCAAAAGGCGCTAGAGCCGGGAAAGAAGCGAAAGGCGCCAGAGCCGATGCTGAAGGTATGGAAAACGAGGTCTGTTTTCTGGGACTTGCCATACTGGAAGATCCACCGTGTGCCTCACAGCCTTGATGTCATGCATATCACGAAGAACGTGTGCGAGAGTCTGCTTGGTACCCTGCTCAACATGCTAGAGAGGACCAAAGATGGGCCGAAAGCAAGGGCAGACTTGAAATCAATGGGCATCAGGCAGGAGCTTCACGCTATATATGATGATGATGATGATGATGATGATGATGATGAGGCGAAGCAGGACACAGAAAGTCGTCGCAAAGGCAAAAAGGCCAAGAAGACCGGAAATGACTACCCTCCCGCGTGCTTCACTCTAAGTCAGGAGGAGATCGAGCAGTTTTTCACCTGCCTCCTAGGAGTAAAACTTCCTTACGGTTACGCGGGGAAGATAAGCAGATACCTAGACCCAGCGAAGCAGAAGTTCAGCGGGATGAAGTCTCACGACTGTCACGTGCTGATGACGCAGATACTTGAGTTTGCCGGAATGTCGATTAACTTCCGTTCCGGCAAATTCGGGTACTCCATATGTCCTATTTTCAGCAAAGGTCATGCTGAAATTTTCCGTGAATTTTACCATGACTTTGCTAAAAATAGGACATATGGGGTACTTGTGACTAATGCATAGGCCGGGGTATCTTAGTAGTTAATTAAGTAGGATCAAGTGCCCCGGCGTACTTGTGACTAATGCATGGCTTTTAGGGTGCCTCGGTGTCGATAAAAACCGAAATGATGAAAAGTTAGGCTTTTAGGGTGCCTTGGCGTCGAAAAACCCTCAATGATAAAAGCTTAGATTTTAGGATGCCTCGGTGTCGACAAACCCTAAATGATGAGACCATGATCTTGTTCCTTGACAATAACCAACTTTTTGACCAAACTTTGTTTCTATTTAGAGAGAAACATGGCCCACAACGATGAGGCCGGGGGTTCGGGCGGCAAGGCATTCTGGGAGCTGTCCCAGGAGATGGAGGAACAACCTCACTTGTATGAGGCCGCCGCCTTCCCCACCGATCCTGAGACCACGGATGGTGCCGCCGAG
>NW_021306555.1:6932-8486 GCF_002162155.2 Triticum dicoccoides
ACAGAAAAGACACGATCAATGCAATGCACAATATGATGCATGCTATGACATGGCAATATGAATGTGTTTTGGGCTAATGCACCTAAAACCAGATTAAATGAAGTTGGTTTGAATACAAGATTCAAATTCAAACTCCATATGTGATTATTTAAATGCCCTTTAATTGATTTGTGCTAAACAGCAGCTATAAGTTGTTCTAACATGCATGAAAATGGTACAGATGGATTCCTTGAATTTTTCTGATAATTTTTCATATATAATTTATTAAATTTGGAGTTACGGTTAATTTTCTATGAATTTTGGAAGTTTATATAATTTTCTGGAATTTATAAATCATTTAATAATTATCTAAATTCCAGAAAGGAATTATTGCGTCAGCACTAGGTCATGCTGACCTCAGCATAGTCAACAGGGGCTGGTCCGGGTCAAACCTGACCAGTGGGGCCCACTGGTCAGTGACACACCGCTGGCATGAGTCACTGACGTGTGGGGCCAGTCAAAAACCACGTCAGCAAGTCAAACTGACATCGGGGTCCACATGTCAGTGAGATAGAGAGCTAACAGGGGGTTATTTAACTTAACCCGTGTTTTTTAACAGCAGCGGTCCCACATGTCATGCACAAGGGTTTAATTAACTGAGTGATTAGCACCTAACCTAATGCTCCACGTCAGCTGGTGACGCCGGCGACGACGGCGACGGCGAGACCTCGCCGGAGTTGCTCGGGACGGCGCTACGGCCCGCGGCTGGTCGCGCTGAGGGCACCAAGAGGAAGCCCGTGCTCCCGCGCATCTAGGGGGATCCACGAGAGGGCGTGGGGTGGCCGGAGTTGAGCGCGGCATCGACCCCGGCAGCGGCCGGAGCTCGGGGGTTCGCGGGACCGGCGCTATGGTGCATGGGAGGAGGGGTTGGTGGGCGCTACGGGCTCCTGGGAGTGCTCTGAGTACGACTGCGTGCTTGGTTTGGACGGAGGCGAACCAAAACGACGACGGCGACAAGTCCGGCGCCGGTGAGGTCTCGGTCTCGACGGAACTATGGCCTAGGGCTCGCAAAAACGAGGGGAGAGAGAGGGGTTCTGCACAGAGGCTCACCGCGGAGCTGTAGGGAGGGTCAGTGGGCTCGGGGGCGCGCCGGAGTGGCCGAATTCGACGGAGAACGGCGCCGGGGCCGAAGCTTGGGGATGATGTCGATGGCGGCTGCTCGGGGCCCTTCTGGTCGCGTGAGACGTCGAGGAGGTCGAGGGAGGCGCTGCGGAGCTCTGGGAAGCGTCGGGGAGGTGAGAGGGGGATGGTGGCCGTGGTGTAGCTCATCGGAGTGGCCATGGCGGCTTCGGCCATGAGGGGAAAAAGAGCAGGGGAGTGAGAGGGAGAGAGCAGGGAGGCAAGGGAGCGGACGAGGGGGTTCCAGGGGGTGTCGTGGCATCCTTAGCCGATCCGGGGCGGGGCGGCAAGCAGGAGGTGGCTCGGCGCGTGCGTGCGCGCCGCGGCCACACGCTCGTCCTTCTGTCCGAGGACGAAGACGACAGGAGAAGGGAGTGGAGATGGGCTGGGCCGACT
>NW_021306556.1:0-682 GCF_002162155.2 Triticum dicoccoides
TTTTACACTAGAGTTGAACTAGCTCTATAAGCTATTTCAAATAATTTTACACTAGAGTTGAACTAGCTCTATAGCCTAGTATAAAATTTTTACACTAGAGTTGAACTAGCACTATAAGCTAGTTTAATTAATTTTACACTAGAGTTTAACTAGCTCTATAAGCAAGTTGAAATAATTTTACACTAGAGTTGCACTAGTTCTATAGCCTAGTACAAATAATTTTACACTAGAGTTGAACTAGCTCTATAAGCTAGTTCAAATAATTTTACACTAGAGTTGACCTAGCTCTACAGCCTAATACAAATGATTTTACACTAGAGTTGAACTAGCTCTATAGCTCTAATACAAGTGATTTTACACTAGAGTTGAACTAGTTCTATAGCCTATTACAAATAATTTTACACTAGAGTTGAACTAGCTCTATAAGCTAGTTCAAATAATTTTACACTAGAGTTGAACTAGCTCTATAGCCTACTACAAATAATTTTACCCTAGAGTTGAACTAGCACTATTAGCTAGTTGAAATAATTTTACACCAGAGTTGAGCCAGCTCTATAAGCTAGTTCAAATGATTTTACACTAGAGTTGAACTAGCACTATAAGCTAGTTAAAATAATTTTACACTAGAGTTGAACTAGCTCTATAGCCTAATACAAATGATTTTACACTAGAGTTGAACTAG
>NW_021306557.1:0-1008 GCF_002162155.2 Triticum dicoccoides
AAGGTGGGAGGAAAGAAATCCCATCATTTCCTTCCCCACCGATTGTTATCCCCCCTTTTTAGGGATCTTGATCTTATCCCTTCGGGATATGATCTTATTCCTTCTAAGGGGGGATCTTGTTGCGCCTTGACCAGGGGTGTGGGGCCTTGCCCCCACTACCCACGTTCATGTGGGTCCCCCCATGCAGGTGGGCCCCACTCCGGAACCTTCTAGAACCTTCCCGGTACAATACCGAAAAAACCTGAACATTTTCCGGTGGCCAAAATAGGACTTCCCATATATAAATCTTTACCTCCGGACCATTCCGGAACTCCTCGTGACGTCCGGGATCTCATCCGGGACTCCGAACAACATTCGGTAACCACATACAAACTTCCTTTATAACCCTAGTGTCATCGAACCTTAAGTGTGTAGACCCTACGGGTTCGGGAGACATGTAGACATGACCGAGACGTTCTCCGGTCAATAACCAACAGCGGGATCTGGATACCCATGATGGCTCCCACATGTTCCACGATGATCTCATCGGATGAACCACGATGTCAAGGACTCAGTCGATCCCGTATGCAATTCCCTTTGTCTAGCGGTATGTTACTTGCCCGAGATTCGATCGTCGGTATCCAATACCTTGTTCAATCTCGTTACCGGCAAGTCACTTTACTCGTTCCGTAACACATCATCCCGTGATCAACTCCTTGGTCACATTGCGCATATGATGATGTCCTACCGAGTGGGCCCAGAGATACCTCTCCGTTTACACGGAGTGACAAATCCCAGTCTCGATCCGCATAAAACAATAGATACTTTCGGAGATACCTGTAGTGCACCTTTATAGTCACCCAGTTACGTTGTGACGTTTGATACACCCAAAGCACTCCTACGGTATCCAGGAGTTACACGCTCTCATGGTCAAAGGAAGAGATACTTGACATTGGCAAAGCTCTAGCAAACGAACTACACGATCTTTGTGCTAGGCTTAGGATTGGGTCTTGTCCATCACATCATTCT
>NW_021306558.1:0-1175 GCF_002162155.2 Triticum dicoccoides
ACGCCGTCTCACCGTGTCCAGGAGCTCCGCCGCTGTCCACTTCATCGAGCAGCCGAGCCCCGAGCGCTCGCAACGCCCGAGACCACCGCACCGACCTCGCCCGAGCTCACCGTCGCCGGAGATCCCCTTCAACGCCATCGTCGCTCCGGTCCATCTCCGGCCGCACCAAGGACTCCGTCGCACTCACTGTGAGCTTAGCCATCTTCCCCTCCCTTCCGTTCTTGCTCCCGAGCCGTGTAGCAACCTCCCGGAGCTCAACCGCACCCACCGCCGTGGACCTCGTCGCCGACGTGCTCCCGGTCATCCTCCGGCCACAAGATGGTGTCCATCTTACTCACCAAGTCCCGCAGCACCTAGCTAGCTACTCCACGAGCCTCACCGAACCCTCTAGCGCCAAGTTCACCTCCGACCGAACCCCGGTGGCCGCCAAAGTCGTCGCCGGCGCCAACTCCGGCCACCCCGACCTCAACGGACTCCGCCAAGAGCTACGGTTTGTCCTCAGCTTCCCTCCGGTGGTCTCCGCGGCCCATTTGGTGGCCGAAATGGCCAAAACCACTTCCGCCGCCGCGTCGGGCTCGCCGGCGGCTAAACGCCGGTGCAGCCGACCCGGGTTTGACCACGGGTGGGCCCTGGTTGACTCCCCTGAGTCAATGACAGGTGGGGCTCAGCCCTGTTAATTAAACAGGATTAATTTTAATTAAGTTTTAATTAAAATAATCACCCTGACATGCGGGACCCACTGTCAGGTTTGACCCAGACCTGTTCCGTTGACCTGCTGACGTCACACTGACGTCAGGCTGACGCAGTAATTGATTTTCTGGATTTAATTTTAATCAGGAAATTCCAGAATATAATTTAAACTTCAAAAATTCATAACTTTTATTCTGTAACTCCAAATTGGACAAATTATATATGAAAAATGATCAGAAAAATCCAATCTATCCATCTGTACTATTTTCATGCATGATCAAACAAGTTAAATTGATGTTTTAAACAGAACAAGGAAAAGCACTTTAAAAGGCCATGTTTGAGTTTGAAATTTGAATCTTTGATTCAAATTTGTTCAAACCCTTCTGGTTTTAGTTGCATTAGCCCAACACACTCATATTGCCATGTTTCATGCATGCATCATATTGTTGCACATTGTTTGGTGATGGTTGTGTATCGGTGTCCTT
>NW_021306559.1:0-10505 GCF_002162155.2 Triticum dicoccoides
AGAGTCAATCAAATATACATTGAATGCCCATAGCTCTAACGTGCCCCTCATGCTTGGGTTGTGGAAGCGGCTTAGTCAACGGATCTGCAATATTTGCATCCGTGTGAATCTTGCATAACTCTACATCACCATTCTTTACGATCTTTCGTATCAGGTGATATTTCCGATCTATGTGTCTAACCTTGTGGTGATTCCTAGGCTCCTTGGCATGTGCGATGGCACCAGAATTATCACAATAAAGGTCCAACGGTTTCACCAAGGCTGGGAAAATACCAAGATCATCCAGAAAATGCCGGATCCAAACACCTTCCTTTGCAGCTTCACAAGCCGCAATCTATTCGGCTTCTGTGGTAGAATCGGCCACCATATCCTGCTTGGAACTCATCCAGTGCACTGCACCTCCGTTAAGGACGTACACGAATCCAGACTGTGATCGACAATCATCTCTGTCGGTTTGGAAACTAGCATCGGCGTAACCCCTTATGACGAGCTCTTCCTCACCTCCATGAACTAGGAACATCTCTTTAGTCCTTTTCAGGTACTTCAAAATAGTCTTTACTGCTGCCCAGTGACTCTCACCTGGGTTGGCCTGGTATCTACTTGTTAGGCTTATTGCAAAAGCAACATCAGGCCTTGTACATATCATGGCATACATGATGGATCCAATTGCCGAGGCATATGGAATCCTACTCATCCTACTTCGTTCATCAAATGTCGAAGGACTCTGAGTCTCGCTTAGCCTTATACCATGTGAGAGTGGCAAGAACCCTTTCTTCGCCTCACTCATGTTGAACCGCTTCAACACTTTATCTATGTACGTGCTCTGGCTTAAGCCGAGCAGCCTCCTCGATCTATCTTTATAGATCTTAATGCCTAAAATATACACTGCCTCAACAAGGTCTTTCATTGAAAACTTGCCATTAAATGACTTCTTGACCGAGTTCAGCATCGAAACATCATTCCCGATAAGCAGTATGTCATCCACATACAAGATCAAAACACTATCGAGCTCCCACTTAACTTCTTGTATAAACAAGAGTCCTCTTCGCTTTTGATGAAACCGAGACCAGTGACGACCTCATCAAAATGAATGTTCCAACTCCGAGATGCTTGCTTCAACCCATAAATGGATCTCTTGAGCTTGCATACCTTACTAGTGCTAGTCGGATCGACAAAACCCTCGGGCTGTATCATATACGCGTCCTCGGTTAAATTTCCGTGAAGGAAATTCATTTTGACATTCATCTGCCATATCTCGTAATCGAAATATGCAGCTATAGCTAGTACGATCCTCGCCGATTTCAGCATCACTACCAGCGAGTAAGTCTCATCACAGTCAATTCCTTGAACTTGTCCATAACCCTTATCGACAAGCCGAGCTTTGTGGATCTGAACATTTCCATCCACATCGGTTTTCTTCTTAAAGACCCATTTTCAACCAATGGCAGTTACGCCAGGTGGCGGATCAACCAAGTCCCAGACTTGATTCTCATCCATGGATTTTAACTCGGATCTCATGGCCTCCAGCCATGCCTCAGAATCTGGGCTCACCATCGCTTCCACATATGTGGCCGGCTCATCGCTTTCTAGCAACAATACATTACACACTCTGTGCAATATTTCTTACCTCCGTCGTTCCGGTGCCGCTTCCACTATGGGTTCCCTGACTGACTCCGGTATGATTTCATCACCAACCGAGCCATCCTCGAGTGGTCCTCGAATTTCTTCGAGTTGAACCGTCCTCCCACTGGCCTCCCGACTGAGAAACTCTTTCTCAAGGAAAACCTCGTTCCGAGCAACAAATACTTTGTTCTCTTCCCGGTTGTAGAAGCTATATCCCAAGGTTTCCCTCGGATATCCCATGAATATGCATTTATCCGACTTAGGTGTAAGCTTGTCTGACATGAGTCGCTTGACAAATGCTTCACAACCCCAAATCTTTAGAAAAGAGAAACTGGGACTCTTCCCGGTCCACATCTCATGTGGTGTCTTGTCTACGGATTTTGATGGTACCCTGTTAAGTGTGAAAGCTGCAGTTTCCAAAGCGTATCCCTAGAATGACAAGGGTAAATCTGATTTCCTCATCATAGACCGGACCATGTCCAACAAGGTCCTATTCCTCCGTTCCGACACGCCGTTTCTCTGTGGCGTGCCTGGAGGTGTGAGCTGAGGTACTATACCTTCACTTTTCAGATGATCATCAAACTCCTGGCTCATGTACTCACCTCCACGATCAGATTGCAGAAGCTTTATAGTCTTGCCGAGCTGATTCTCAACCTCATTCTGAAACTCTTTGAACTTTTCAAAAGTCCCCGGCTTGTGCCTCATCAAATAGATATATCCATATCTACTCAAGTCATCGGTAAAAGTCACGAAGTAATGATAGCCACCTCTAGTAGTTGTGCTCATTGGACCACACACATCACTATGTATAAGTTCCAACAGCTCGGACGCCCTCTCGCAACTCTTTGCGAAAGGAGACTTAGTCATCTTGCCGAGCAAGCATGATTCACATGTCTCGAACGACCCGAAGTCGGACGAAGTTAGGAGCCCACCATCATGGAGCTTCTTCATGCATTTCAGACTAATGTGTCCAAGCCGGCAATGCCAGAAGTATGTTGGATTTATCTCATTAGGCTTATGCCTTTTGACATTCACGTTATAGACTGGTTCCTGTTCTAGGTTCAATATAAATAGCCCATCAATAATGGTGCATAGCCGTGGAACATACCATTCAAAAATATCGAACAACCATTGTCCTTCAAATTGAATTCATAACCTTGACTCATCAAACATGAGGCAGAAATAATGTTCCGACTAAGTGCAAGAATGTAATAACAATTATTCAATTCCATAATGAATCCGGAAGGAAGTTGGAGCTACATCGTGCCGACCTCCAACACAGCAACTCTTGCTTTGTTGCCGACCCTGATGTCAATCTCCCCTTGTGCCACACGCCTAGTTCTTACCAGCCCCTGCATCGAGTTGCAAATATGAACAACCGATCCGGTATCAAATACCCAAGAGCTACTAGGTATGTCAGCAAGGTAAATGTCTATAACATATGCAACAAGTGTACCTTTGCTTGAAGAAGCATTTCCGGCCTTCTTGCCATGCTCTGCAAGCCACTTGCTATAGTTCCTCTTCCAGTGACCGGTCTCCTTGCAATGATAGCAAACGGTCTTCGAGTCTGGTCCAGACTTCGGCGTAGCGGCAGAGGTTACCGTCTCCGTGCCCTTTGCCTTAGCCTTTTTCTTGGACCAACTCTTCTTGAACTTAGCCGATTTCTGCACCATCAACACTTGATGCGTGCCTTTCTTAATATCCTGGTCTGCCACCTTGAGCATCCCATGCAATTTAGTGAGCTTCTTATCCATGCCATGCATATGATAGTTTGAGATGAACGTCCCATAGCTGGGCGGAAGAGAACCCAGAACAGCATCAGTAGCCAGCTCATCCAAGAGTGGGAAGCCCAACCAATCCAAAGCTTGCACATATTCGATCATCTTGATCACATGTGGGCTTAGTGGATCACCTTCCTTCATCTTGCAATCCATCAAGGATCGCCAGACGTTGAAACTTTCGGTCCTAGCCTGTGTCTGAAACATGCTCTTGAGACTCTGGATCAGATCGTAAGCCTCAACATTTTCGAAATGCTGTTGCAAATCGGGCTCCATACAAGCCAGCATCAGACAGCTGAGCTCCATTGATTCATCAACGAGTTTCTGGTAGGCATTCTTAGTTGTGGCATTAGCATTATCGTCAGGTTCCTCTGGAAGTGGATCCTCTAGAACATGTTCCTTTTTATCATGCTTCAGAACAATTCTCAGATTTCTATACCAGGTGGTAAAGTTTGTTCCATTCAGTTTATCCTTTTCCAGAATTGATTTCAATGCAAAGTTGGGTTGAGCAGGTGGTGCCATTGATCTACAACAGAAAAATATGCAATCACAAAGCAATGTGTTTATGTAGAGTAATTCAAGCCTAAACAGAAATACTCCCACTGAAGTCAGCATCCCTCTGAAAACTCTCAGTGATTCAGGATCCGACTAGCGCATGCGACTAGTGAGCTTTAGCATCACTGCTAGCCGACATACCTATCCAGTAAGCAACTCCTTGCTAATCATATCTCTATACGACTCCTGTCGGTCGGGAAAGGTATCTCATACCCCGGCTCCCAACCTTCTTTGCCACAAGGCCCAAAACCTTTTGATAGCCTTGTCAAGTTAACCTGACGCAGTGCATGTCCATGTCCGACATGAACCCTTCAGTTCAAGGACACCTAGCAGCACCCCAATTTTATGAGCCCACTACTAGACATACTTGACGTGAGAAGGTGCAACATCGGGGATGGAAATTCGCTTGATATTCATGAGGGATCATTCTACCATTCTAACATGCATAGAAACAAAGAAGCATAACAATCACAAATAAACACATATTGTGAAATAGTATGGCTCCTTCATGGACGTTCTTCAGGTCGGCTCCGACTCCGATGACCATCTAGGAAGTCCATCTTGTTTGTCACGCCGGGACACCAAGCCACCAACTTGAACTCTATTATCCAACTACTACAACTAGTAATGAATTTACATATAGGCACAAGTCAACACGCGGGTCGTTATACAATATAATGCCAGCACTTTGGCTCCTACCGGCTGACAAACATGACACGCAGGCCACGTATAAATTACACACATGCATCACATACACATGAGCCATACTATTCACATCAAACCAGCAAAACACAGTTATGCATAGAATCGCATTCTACCAGTTTGTGTGTCGGGTACGAAATACACGGCACTACGCACACGGCGGTCCCAGATCACATCTGAACTCCGATCACGCCGAATTTTCTGATCTGACCGATCTTATCGATCATCGCGAGTCCGATTCGGGTTTACGTTTCACTGTTAACCCTGATGGCGGATACCGACCGTTAGGGGTAGGTTGTGTCATGACCTCATCGACTCCGATCATCAGAAAACATGGCCTCTTCAATCCCCATGTGCAATTGATCTCATCAACCGTGCACATAGCCGATTTCATCAAGGACAACAGATCTCATCTGTTGCCTCCACATATCTAATATGCATACGACCTGAAACCAAATCCTATAGCAGAGGCTCTAATACCACTGTTGGGATCTACGGTAGGGTGCGACGACTGCAAAATAAATTTTCCTACGCGCAGAACAACCAAGAACATGCTACGAGAGATGGATCACAGATCGTTACCACTAGATGCACAGTGTCGTGCAGCGGAAGAAGAGTTGGAGCAGTGCGCCCGCGTGGATCGTCTCCTCCTCGTGCGATTTCCCTTGAACAGTCGGTCGTCCGATCCCACGTACAAGTTCGCTGGAGCGGCACAAGTGCACCGCCTCTAACGGTATCCGTGCATGCAGGAGGAACACCGTGCGGCGGACTGCTAGGTCCGATCACACAGTCGGCGGCGAGTAGAGGAGGCTATTTGTAACACATGCAAACCCTAGTCGCAGCGCCGAAGCGATCAACCGCATGAGTGTTCCGCACCTCCACTTTATATAGGCGTCCATCGCTGGCTCAACACTTGGGCCTCGCATGGACCCTAAAGCCCACATGTCTACTCAGCCACAATCCGAATACAGCTCGGATCACATCCGACCAGTGTCCTCGGATCCGACCTTGTAGGTTCCTTTCCTTAAGCGCGAGACCCCTTAGGTTCAAGTCAGCTTGGTCGCAGTTCGGATCACCTCCGACCTGCACGGTTGGTAGCGGCCTCTAGCAAGGCGTGCCGACCACCAAGCAGACTATGAAGCTGGTTAGGCGAACATGTACAACATGTCACACTTCTGTTCCCTTTACCTCACGATATATGTTGTCGGGCTCAAGGCGAGACTGACATCCTTGTGCTAGCCGGACCTCTTTCTCGTTCCAGTGATGCCGACCACAATCCGGATTATCTCATAATCCTTGTCGCATGGCCATGCTTCTCTTGGTCGGATCACACAAGGGGCCCAGAGTATATCTCTCCTGATCGGAGGGGCAAATCCCATCTTGCTCGACCACGTCTCGCAGCATGGGTCTAGACAAGCCCAAAACCTACCTTTGTAACTACCCAGTCACGGAGTAGCGTTTAGTCGGCCCAAAGCAAGTCTGTCACCATCCCGAGTACATGCGTCAGCTCAGGTCATAGGACATAGAACGTATGTTGTACTAGAGACTCATAGATGACATATCGCTGCGTCTCATAGTTGGGTCTATCCGACTCGGACCTTATCTCGACTCGGATCCGACTATGTCGAATCCGACCCGACCTTTCCAAGTCCAGATTATCTGTTTAGCATCCAATGCTCCATGGCTAGTGAGACCGAGCCATCGACCGTGTCATATGCTAGTCTAGTCGGCTGCGCATCCACACAGCCCTTTCGACTAGGGATCTTTTAGGGCAGTCATCATACAATGCATAGTCCCACAAACAAGTCATGTACTTGCTGATACACATCATTGATAATGTCCAAGGACTATCTTTATTCATAAACACATAGGAAATATCATCATACATGATTGCCTCTAGGGCATATCTCCAATAAACATAATGTTTTTTAATCTTGATGATAAATGTTAAAAGATCCCATAACTCACGCACGCCACCTCTCCCGAAATCCTGTGATTGCACCGCCTTCCTCCTAACCACCCGTGGCATCAGGGCCTCCTACCACCGCCACGACTGCGCAAATATAAGATCGGAGACGTCGGGCGTGCGCGGTTTTCGAAATCTCCGGACGCCCCCGCCGCCATCGTCAGCTTAGGGGTCGGAAGTGCCTGCTCTTTTCGCCCCCTCCTCCTCATGTCCCTCTCTCGAGCGAAAATGGTTAAGGAGATCAGGACGGTACGTATTTGCACTATAGAATCTGTCAGATCTGAATTCAACTGCTAGCACTAATCTTTAAGACTGTACGTACTAGTAATGAGATTGATCTCGATTCGTAGTGTGGCATTTGTTTGGACACCAAGGGTTTGTGCCCCGGTGAGCGTCGTATGAGGGAGTTTTGTACCGTCACCCTGCACGCGGGATTTGCAAACAAGACAGTAAGATCCAGTCTGACATGACCCGTATCAAATATCGCGAGAAATTTAGTACTCTGTCCGATCCAAAATTAATGTGTTAGATTCATGTACATACGCATGCATCTAGTCATGTTTTCTGCATAGATACATCTGTATGTACAATTCTTTGTCCACAAATTTTTGGACGGAGGCAGTAATATTGAACGAATATTGTACTCGGACCCTTTGTACTCAGTTAGTTGTTTGTAATGTTTACTGCAAAAAGAGTTATATTGCATGTTGATTTCTTAGATGATAAAATGGTTTCATGTACGTGCATGTAAATTTAAATCTTCTATGGGGTTATTTGATAATACTGCTAAGAAGTAGTGAACTATTATGCTAGTCATCTATGATTGGACAAATTCTTTAGATTATCAGGCAGTTCATATATATTAACAATCGTACATATGCTACTCGGGTAATCCTCTACTACGATAGATATAGTTTCATGCAGAAATTTGGAGTGCCCTTGGGAAAATGTGGGAACTTTGAAGCAAGTTTCAGTACCAATGAGGGGTTTCAATTCCCATGTGAGATTACCAATGACAATGAGTGGACATATATTTCAGGGGAGTCTTGGAAGGAATTTGTTAGAGTTTACACGCTACATGTGGGTCAGGAGATTACGTTCAGTACTGACAATTTAGAAGTAGCAAGTAGCGTTGTGACAACTGGGAATTTGCCTATCATACATCCAAGTAAGATACTTTTTTGCTCCTGCAAGTTTTATTACTCTAACTTTATCATATACCATATATAATAAATTAAATTGTCTATGTTATAAAATTGTAGCATACTACCAATTGTCCAATGAGAAAAGAGATATTATCGACAATGTCGATGTAACTGAGGGTACAAGCTTAAACTGGAGAATGATGGAGTATGTCATACGCCAAGTGATGGATCTTGACAAGTTAGTGGAGCGTCATGATGCTGGAAACTATGATCAAGGAAGAGCATATGCATTCCTCCATACGTTGACATGGTCAGATTGCAACAAGAACTTCTCGGTAACCATCTTTCTGTTCTTCATTTACTTTGTGTCATTTCAGTATGTTTTTAGCTTTGTTCCAAATTAATTGTTCTTCCTTTAGTACTTAACAATAAGTTGCCACATGTTGATGTAACAAATATTGTTTTCAAACAGAAACTGCCTAATTGTGTTATCCCCAAAGAAAGGAGGAATATGGTGCCATAACCATTGTTTGTCATCCACATAGTACTGTGTCAAGTACATACACCATTTCTGATATTGACGGTCATGTCTACGTCAACAAATGGTACGACTTCATGAAGAAGGAAAAAATCTTGCTGTTAGGACAGAAGGTGCTGATGTTGCTGTACCTGGGACATCATGGGATTTATCTGTTTGTTTCCCATGTTCCTGATGTGCCTCTCGAGTAGTTTTGGCAAAACATAGTGTGCGAAAATAAATTAAGGGATTTTTAAGTCATTTCTGTAATGACGTACTTTATTTTATTTCATGGTACTCTTGGGTTCGTGCACAACATAGTGGGCAAGAATTTAAATGGTTGTCTATGTTTTTCCATTCGATTGCCTTCATTGGAACTCGGTTTATTCATTCTTTTTAGCAATTTTAACATGCTCCGTCTTGCCCCTTATTTTCTCATAATAGTCAAGAAGGTAAGAAATAATCAAAACAACTATTTCATGCAATCATCATGTAAGATTTTTTTCTTACTCTTACCTGTCATAAAGAGGGGGGGTGTGAGAGGTATCATGTTAGAACACCTCTTCTTATTAAGCTGTTATTACATGTGACCATGGTAATCGCCTTGATACGATCACAAATATATTATTTATTCACAATCAACATCACACACAACACACACAACACCATTACACTAGCCGTCAACAGCTTCAGCATGAAAACAATTTGTCTCCCTAGTCCTAACATCATATAAGCTTGGTGCTTCATAATGGTTGCCACATTGCTCTGAATGTAATTTGTCTTGCCTCCAATGTTGACACTCTTGGTACATGCATTCTTTTCCCACTGTTTTTTTTTTGCACGTTGTAGTTGTTCCCTTCTATCCTGTGCCGCAGCAATTGCATCAAGGGCATAAGCACCAACAAGGACACTTGTACCAACAAGATGATCCACGTACTCTAGTTCCCAACGCCAGAAATCACATGGATCCTATGAATCAAGTGAACACAAATCAAACCAGCACTAACGAAACAGTAGAAAAAATTACTCATGCAGTAAATGTCAACCCAAAGTGTAAAGGGATTGTATATTGTGGTGCTTGCACTTGTAGAACACCCAACCATCATGCTCTTCGGTATTGGAAAGATAGAATCTAACCATTTCGCCACAGTCATGGCAAGGGATCAGGGGCACATCAACTGATCGGCCCCTCAGCGTGCACCTAATCGAGCTCGACGACGACATGGTTGATTTGGTGTCAGCCGACTGCGGCAATGACAGACGGGTGGTCGTAATCCTTTGGGTAAGATAAGAACTAGGGACTCCTCCGCTGGGCTAACAAACCCTAACACCATCACCAGAGCATCGTGCTCCCTCTAAATAGGCTAACTAACAAATCTTCCAACCCACTAACCGACCCTAAAATCACGGACGGACCATCCATGCGCATTACTTGTAAATATATCGTCAGATATCACAGCAGATATGTACCCTTCCATCGTATCGCATATCCCTCCCATCTTTTCTTTCTGCATATCGCTCCTTCCTTAACCGCCCAGAAAGATTTGGTGTCCAGAGGTAGCCGTCGCCGCGAGTCGCTCCATTGCTCTGCAGAAGCCCACACCGACGCCGGAGTAAAAGGAAAAAGGTATCATCCTCCACGTCTCCTCCCATCTCTTGAAACGTTCATACTTTTTTCCGTTGATTGAACCAAAAAGGAGGTTCTGATGAGATTAGAGATGCCATATTTGTGTGCAAGATCTTTGGTATTTGTTCCTGGCGGATTAGTTTTTCGTCGAAGGTACTATTTTGGTCCAAGATTGTGTGTGCTTCTCTTTACTTCAAGTAAAGGCCGTTATGAGATTAGATGTGATTGCAAGTTCACAGTAGTTCATAATACGATCTAGTTACGGAAATATTATGTTGGTGGAGCTAATTTTCTAGCCCTTTCTGCTATACTGGATTACTATGAATGATTTGCATAAGGTTGGAGTGAAGAATTTTATGCAACAGCTTTGCGATTGGTTGTTAGGGGATCCTGATCATACGATGTTGTTATGGATATATATATTTTTGTTGTTGGAGTTTCTTTACTAGACCATTAGGCTATGTTGCATTAGTAGGAATGATTTGGATGATGTTTGATTTAGCCACTTAGATGTGGCATACAAAGACTTGTTATCAATACTACAGTAAAGGAGATGTTGGCTGACGGGCTTTCTGCTTTGTTGAAAGATGGA
>NW_021306559.1:12348-12982 GCF_002162155.2 Triticum dicoccoides
TGGTGGAGCTGGATAGTGTGGAAGCGGTCATGAGGCTTACAACACATGTGATGGACCGCTCACAGCACCGTGTTCTAGTTGACGAGATCCGGAGGATAGTTACATCAGAGGAAAGGGAGATTTTTTTTACTCACTGTAGACGATCTCGGAATAAAGTTAGTCATGAGTTGGCCGCGTACGGCCGTAGTGCCCCCGCACTGCTGTGTGGTTGCGATTGGGGTTGGAATTTGTTGTAAACCTATCCAAGGCTGATAAGCCTCCTTGAGTAATGAAAATCTCCTTTCACCCCGCAAAAAAGGAGATGCTGTTGAAGGAGTTGCTGGATTATTTAGGACTGATTTGGATGAGGTTGTTCATACCAAATTAGGAATACGAATTTTAGGAGATTAGAGCTTTTGCTGGAAATTCAGGACTCAGTTTATCTCACACATACCATGCTATTCTATATTACGAGGTATATAAATAGTCCTATGTCTTAGTGAGAATCGGTATATTTTGACAATCTGGATCTCATTAAGTCCATTCTACTATCTGGTGTTGTAGGCACAATGGATTCACACGTGCATGGCAATAAGCGTGCGGAGTACGACAGGTTGTTGCTTGAAGCCCGCCGGGAGATCGACGCGAAGGTCCA
>NW_021306559.1:14028-18175 GCF_002162155.2 Triticum dicoccoides
TACTCCATTGTCACCTCAAGAATCCGTGGGCATGATTATATGATATGCATCACACAATCTCAGATTCATCCAACCAACATAAAAGTACTTCAAAGAGTGCCCCAAAGTTTTTATCGGAGAGTCAAGAACGTGTGCCAACCCCTATGCATAGGTTCCCAAGTGTCACCAAACCCGCAAGTTGATCACCAAAACATACATCAAGTTGATCAATAGAATAACCCATTGTCACCACGGTTATCCCACGCAAGACATACATCAAGTGTTCATAAAAGACTCAATCCAATAAGATAACTTCAAAAGGGGAAACTCAATTCATCACAAGAGAGTAGAGGGGGAGAAACATCATAAGATCCAACTACAATAGCAAAGCTCGGGATACATCAAGATCGTGCCATAGATGGAACACGAGAGAGAACACGAGAGAGAGAGATCAAACACATAGCTACTGGTACATACCCTCAGTCCCGAGGGTGAACTACTCCCTCCTCGTCATGGATAGCACCGGGATGATGAAGATGGCCACCGGTGATGAGATCCCCCTCCGGCAGGGTGCCGGAACAGGGTCCCGATTGGTTTTTGGTGGCTACAGAGGCTTGCGGCGGCGGAACTCCCGATCTATCTTCTGTTCTGGAAGTTTTAGGGTATATTGGTATATATAGGAGCAGGGGTACGTCGGTGGAGCTACGAGGGCCCCACGAGGGTGAAGGGCACGCCCAGGGGAGTGGGTGTCGTGGTTCTAAGTCTGACAGTAGAATGGGGGGTAGGTATGGAGAGGCAAGATCCTGGCTATGGAGCAGTTGTGGATACAAAGGATGTACGAGTTCAGGCCCTTCTCGGAGGAAGTAACAGCCCTATGTCTCGGAGCCCGGAGGCGGTCGACTGGATTATGTGTGTCTAGATTACAGGGGTGCGAACCGTTTACACTAAGGAGGGGGGTGGCTTATATAGTGTCTGCCAGACCCCTCCGACCCTCAGTTATGCAGGGTTTAAAGTACATTAAGGCTAGGCGTTACTCGAACGCCTTACATAAAGTGTCCTAAATGCCATAAAGACTACTTAATTACAGACCGTTTGGATGCAGAGTGGCTCTTGATCTCCTGGTGGTCGAGTGAGTCTTCATGGTCGAGTCCTTCGAGTCCGTCGAGTGAAGTCTCTCTTGGTCGACTGGAAGGTAGTTTCTTCTGAGGGTGTCCTTGGGAAGGGTACTTAAGACAGGTCTGTGACCCTACCCTAGGTACATGACTTCATCATTAGCCCCCGAATGGATCGAGGTTTGAGTGAGGAAGGAGTTGATAATATTTCTGACCTATTTTTGTGTTCTGAACATGTCTCATCTTGGACCAATAATCTTTTTGTTGATAACAGCAACTTTTCTTTCAGTCGCCTTGATCCATTCCTTTCTTATGTCGAGTGAACTTTTGCACTTAATAAACTTCCGAGCGATGGATCGCAGAAAATCTACCGTCTGACAGATTGATCTGCTGTTAGCGGATTTTGTGGGATCCGAATTTTGGGAAGCGCGTGAAGCAGGGCGGATCGCGGCGCTCGGATGGGATAGGACATAGATGCCTCGATTTCCACGCCGCCTTTTTCGCCATGTATCAGGCGTGCGCGACTGTTTCGGGATGTGATAGGATCGCCCGGGCCCACTTGTCATCCACTCGGAAGCGTCCTTATAAAATGCGCCGGGCAAGTGTTTTTGGAACAGTACCTCCCCATTTTTCCTTCTGCCCTCTCCATCTCTGCTCGCAGTGCCTGCTCTCGCCCCTGCCCATCCACTCCTCGTGCGCTTCGCCGGCAACAATGGTGAAGAAGAAGACGGCGGCCTTGGAGCGCGCAAAGAAGGCGATGGCGACGGGGAAGGCGAAAGGGAGAGCGTCCAGTCGGGGCGGATCCTCGTCAAGGTCCCGCCTGCCGCAAGGTTGGGTCCAAGGGGATTGGATCCGCTCGACCATCACCGAGACGGATCTCAATGACCTGGCCAACGAGGGCCTGATCCCTCACGGGGCAGCGAGGCTCCCGGGGAACGAGTGGCAACCGCAGCCGCAGGAGGGTGAGTGCATTCTTCTAGCTACCCACGTAGACCGTGGGTTCTCCCTACCTCCGAGTGTTTTCTTCCATGGGTTCTTGAATTTCTTCGGGGCGCAACTCCACCATTTCAACCCAAATTCCATTGCCTACCTTGCTGCCTTCGTGTCCATGTGCGAAAACTTCCTGGGTTGTCGACCACACTGGGGTCTCTTTAAGCACATATTCACTTGTCGCTCACAGACAGTGAAAAAGGCGAGTTCAGATGACGATAGGACTAAGGTTATTCAGATGTGCGGGGGTATTGGGATTCAGATGAGGAGCAAGAGTACTTTTCTGGCCATGACTCTTCCTGAGTCGGTTAGAGGATGGCAGTTGACTTGGTTCTACTGCCAAGACGAGTCGACGCCGGGGCAGTCGACTGGTCTCCCTCCGTTTTCCATGGACCGAGTGAACAAGCCCTCTTCTCTGAAGGTGCTCCCTGAGGAGAAAGCCCAAGTAAAAATGTTGATGGAGCGTGTAGTCCAGCTAGTTCGGGAAGGAGTGACGGGTATGGACCTTCTGGAGGTCTTCCTTAGGCGGCGCATCCAACCACTTCAGTACCGAGGCCACCCGATGTGGCTGTACTGTGGAACCGAGGATAAAACTCGGGTCCGTCCAGAAGCAGTCGATGACGCCACACTGGAGAGGTGGATGACCGCGATCACAGGGAATAAGGACAGTCCTCGAGGAGCCAGGAGGATTCCACCACTCGACCATTCCTACACTCCGGACACGGTATGCCCACTTTATCCTCAATTGTAATCTTGTTTTACTCATCTTGCTTCTGCTGCAAATTGGTCGATTGATCTTTGTTTTGTTGTCTGTCAGGCCACCACTGAATTATACTCGATGCCCAATGGAGCACAGACGCTGACTGAGGAAGAGAAAGGAAGTGGGGGCGAAAGCCAGGAGGAGTGGGATTCGGATGCTATCGATGATGATGAGGGTGATGACTCTGGTGAGGAGGAAGAGGAGGAAGAGGAGGAGGAAGTTGCGCATCCTCGCTCGGAGAGACGCTCGAAGCTTGTCCATGATCCTGCAACCGAGCGCGGTAAGGGGGTCGCGACTGTCGCGCAGTCGACCAAGCGCCCTAGGACCACTTCTCCGGCACCGACTGAGAAGGCTCCGAAGCAATCCAGAGTGGTACCGTCGAAGCCGGCTAAGGTCTTGCCGAAGATGAAGATGGTGATCCCCACTATCTCAGGGTAATGATGCTATTTGAGCTTTTTTGTTCCACATGAACTTATTCTTGGTCGACTCATGAATCAACCGACTGACTTCTGGAACTGCAGGGCTGCTACTTCTGTTACCTCAGCCAGGGCTGAAGATCATGAGATGGAAGACGCTGCCACTTCAAAACCTGGTATGACTTTCATAGTTCCGTCTTCATTCGATTGGCTCTTTGTCTCTAATTTTGATTCTTTTCTGTAGCTCCGTCTAATGTCGTTATTACCCTTACTGACGATGACGATGAGGAACCACTGCGGCAAAGGAGGAGCAGGAAGGCGTCTGCTAGCAAGGCGACTCAGGACGTGCCAGCACCCGAGACGCTGGTCGCGGAGGGAGAGAACATCACTCGGCCTACCGTATCTTTTGCGGTGTCGTTGATGAGTGCTCGCCCTTCGTCGTCGAGTGCTGCGCAACCTTCACTTTTCTTGACCCACTACGTCCCAGAGGACCAAGCCAGTGTTGCGAAAGAAGCAATACGCCAGGCGGGAGTCATGATGGAGCAAGTGAAGGCCATCCGAGAAGCCAGCCAGGCAGCCTATGACGCCAGTTCAGCTCTTCAGAGTAACGTTCAGGTTAGTCGGTCACCGCCTGTTCTATTAGTATATGATGTCTGAAGATTCTTCTTTCTGAAATTCCTAGTGATTGTCCTACACCAACTGGGTGTGTCGATTGAAAGTCTGAATTAGTGGGGGCATGCTGAGTGCACCCACTGGGTGTAGTCCCCGAGACTGTGGTCGACTGCTGGCGGTTAACTACAGTCTGAAGAACATCTCTCGTTTTTTTTTGTTGGTCGACTGGTCGACTCTGACTTGATAGAACTAGTGGGGGCACGCTGAGTGCACCCACT
>NW_021306560.1:0-894 GCF_002162155.2 Triticum dicoccoides
TAGTTATGGGGGTCCCGAAATGACCCCGGGTTGTGTTTACGTGTCGGTCAGCAACACTCACAATTTTGGCCAATTCTAACGTGTTTTGTGGACTATTACTCACTGTTTTCTGGTCCCGAAGTGATTTCCATAGTTGTTGAACCCCAAGGCGCGCTTACGTGTCGGTCATCAATACTCATAGTTTTGGCTGATTCTGGCCCGTATCATGGACTATTACTCACTTTTTTGGGCCCCCGGAGTGATTTCCACGATTAACGAACCACGGGGTGCATTTACGTGTCGGTCATCAACACTCACAGTTTTGGCCAATTCTGGCCCGTTTCTTGGACTATTACTCTGTTTTTGGGTCTCGGTGTGATTTCCATGATTGACGAACACCGGGGTGCATTTATGTGTCGCTCATCAACACTCGAAGTTTTGGCCGATTCTGGCCCGTTTCGTGGAGTATTACGCACTGTTTTGGGGTATCCGAGTGATTTCAACGATTAACGAACCGCAGGGTGCATTTACGTTTCGGTCATCAACACTTACACTTTTGTCCGATTCTTGCCTTTTTGGTATACTATTACTCACTGTTTTGGGGTCCCGGAGTGATTTCCACGATTAACGAACCCCGGCGTGCGTTTACGTGTCGGTCATCAACACTCACAGTTTTGGCCGGTTCTGGCCCGTTTCGTGGACTATTACTCACTTTTTTGGGGCCCCGGAGTGATTTCCACGATTAACGAACCCTTGGGTGCGCTTACGGGTTGGTTATCAACACTCACGGTTTTTGTCGATTCTGACCCGTTTCGTGGACTATTACTCACCGTTTTGGGGCCCCAAAGCGATTTCCATGGTTGTTGAACCCCAAGGTGCGCTTAAGTGTAGTTCATCAACAATCGCAGTTTGGGC
>NW_021306561.1:0-4006 GCF_002162155.2 Triticum dicoccoides
CCGACACGTAAACTCACCCCAGGGTTCGTTAATCATGGAAATCACTCCGGGACCGCAAAACTGTGAGTAGTAGTCCATGAAACAGGCCAGAATCGGCCAAAACTGCCTGTGTTGATGACCGACACGTAAACGCACCCAGGGTTCGTTAATCATGGAAATCACTCCGCGACCCCAAAACAATGAGTAATACTCCATGAAATGGGCCATAATCGGCCAAAACTGCCAATGTTGATGACCAACATATAAGTGCACCTTGGGGTTCAATAACTATGGAAATTGCTTCAGGACCTCAAAACAGTGAGTAATAATCCAAGAAACGGGCCAGAATCGGCCAAAACTGCGAGTGTTGATGAACGACACGTAAACGCACCCCAGGATTCGCTAATCGTGGAAATCACTCCGGGACCACAAAACAGTGAGTAATAGTCCAAGAAACGGGCCAGAATCGGCCAAAACTGCCAGTGTTGATGACCGACACGTAAACTCACCCCAGGGTTCGTTAATCATGGAAATCACTCCGGGATCGCAAAACAGTGAGTAGTAGTCCATGAAACGGGCCAGAATCGGCCAAAACTGCCTGTGTTGATGACCGACACGTAAACGCACCCAGGGTTCGTTAATCATGGAAATCACTCCGCGACCCCAAAACAATGAGTAATAGTCCATGAAATGGGCCATAATCGGCCAAAACTGCCAATGTTGATGACCAACATATAAGTGCACCTTGGGGTTCAATAACTATGGAAATTGCTTCAGGACCTCAAAACAGTGAGTAATAATCCAAGAAACGGGCCAGAATCAGCCAAAACTGCGAGTGTTGATGACCGACACGTAAACGCACCCCAGGGTTCGTTAATCGTGGAAATCACTCCGGGACCGAAAAACAGTGAGTAATAGTCCATGAAACGGGCCAGAATTGGCCAAAACTACCAGTGTTGATGACTGACACGTAAACGCACTCCAGGGTTTGTTAATCATGGAAATCACTCCGGGACCACAAAACAGTGAGTAATAGTCCAAGAAACGGGCCAGAATCAGCCAAAACTGCGAGTGTCGATGACCAACATGTAAGTGCACCTTGGGGTTCAATAAATGTAGAAATCGCTTGGGACCTCAAAACGGTGAGTAATAATCCAAGAAAATGGGTCAGAATCGTCCGAAACTGCCAGCGTTGATGACCGACATGTAAGCGCACCTTGGGGTTCAAAACGATTTGGAAATTGCTTCGGGACCTCAAAACAGTGAGTAGTAATCCAAGAAACGGGCCAGAATCGGCAAAACTGCAAGTGTTGATGAATGACACGTAAATGCACATAGGGTTCGTTAATCGTGGAAATCACACCGGGACCGCGAAACAGTGAGTAATAGTCCATGAAACGGGCAAGACTTGGCGAAAACTGCCATGTTGATGACCGACACGTAAACTCACCCCAGGGTTCGTTAATCATGGAAATCACTCCGGGACCGCAAAACTGTGAGTAGTAGTCCAT
Organism: Triticum dicoccoides; assembly: GCF_002162155.2. Lineage (NCBI taxonomy): Eukaryota > Viridiplantae > Streptophyta > Magnoliopsida > Poales > Poaceae > Triticum > Triticum dicoccoides. Next base: position 1,491 of record NW_021306561.1, read on the forward strand.
GAAACAGGCCAGAATCGGCCAAAACTGCTGTGTTGATGACCGACACGTAAACGCACCCAGGGTTCGTTAATCATGGAAATCACTCCGCGACCCGAAAACAATGAGTAATACTCCATGAAATGGGCCATAATCGGCCAAAACTGCCAATGTTGATGACCAACATATAAGTGCACCTTGGGGTTCAATAACTATGGAAATTGCTTCAGGACCTCAAAACAGTGAGTAATAATCCAAGAAACGGGCCAGAATCGGCCAAAACTGCGAGTGTTGATGAACGACACGTAAACGCACCCCAGGGTTCGTTAATTGTGGAAATCACTCCGGGACCACAAAACAGTGAGTAATAGTCCAAGAAACGGGCCAGAATCGGCCAAAACTGCCAGTGTTGATGACCGACACGTAAACTCACCCCAGGGTTCGTTAATCATGGAAATCACTCCGGGACCGCAAAACAGTGAGTAGTAGTCCATGAAACGGGCCAGAATCGGCCAAAACTGCCTGTGTTGATGACCGACACGTAAACGCACCCAAGGTTCGTTAATCATGGAAATCACTCCGTGACCCCAAAACAGTGAGTAATAGTCCATGAAATGGGCCATAATCGGCCAAAACTGCCAATGTTGATGACCAACATATAAGTGCACCTTGGGGTTCAATAACTATGGAAATTGCTTCAGGACCTCAAAACAGTGAGTAATAATCCAAGAAACGGGCCAGAATCAGCCAAAACTGCGAGTGTTGATGACCGACACGTAAACGCACCGCAGGGTTCGTTAATCGTGGAAATCACTCCGGGACCACAAAACAGTGAGTAATAGTCCATGAAACGGGCAAGAATTGGCGAAAACTGCCATGTTGATGACCGACACGTAAACTCACCCCAGGGTTCGTTAATCATGGAAATCACTCCGGGACCGCAAAACTGTGAGTAGTAGTCCATGAAACAGGCCAGAATCGGCCAAAACTGCCTGTGTTGATGACCGACACGTAAACGCACCCAGGGTTCGTTAATCATGGAAATCACTCCGCGACCCCAAAACAATGAGTAATACTCCATGAAATGGGCCATAAGTGCACCTTGGGGTTCAATAACTATGGAAATTGCTTCAGGACCTCAAAACAGTGAGTAATAATCCAAGAAACGGGCCAGAATCAGCCAAAAGTGCGAGTGTTGATGACCGACACGTAAACGCACCGCAGGGTTCGTTAATCGTGGAAATCACTCCGGGACCACAAAACAGTGAGTAATAGTCCATGAAACGGGCAAGAATTGGCGAAAACTGCCATGTTGATGACCGACACGTAAACTCACCCCAGGGTTCGTTAATCATGGAAATCACTCCGGGACCGCAAAACTTTGAGTAGTAGTCCATGAAACAGGCCAGAATCGGCCAAAACTGCCTGTGTTGATGACCGACACGTAAACGCACCCAGGGTTCGTTAATCATGGAAATCACTCCGCGACCCCAAAACAATGAGTAATACTCCATGAAATGGGCCATAATCGGCCAAAACTGCCAATGTTGATGACCAACATATAAGTGCACCTTGGGGTTCAATAACTATGGAAATTGCTTCAGGACCTCAAAACAGTGAGTAATAATCCAAGAAACGGGCCAGAATCGGCCAAAACTGCGAGTGTTGATGACCGACACGTAAACGCACCCCAGGGTTCGTTAATCGTGGAAATCACTCCGGGACCGAAAAACAGTGAGTAATAGTCCATGAAACGGGCCAGAATTGGCCAAAACTACCAGTGTGGATGACTGACACGTAAATGCACTCCAGGGTTTGTTAATCATGGAAATCACTCCGGGACCACAAAACAGTGAGTAATAGTCCAAGAAACGGGCCAGAATCAGCCAAAACTGCGAGTGTCGATGACCAACATGTAAGTGCTCCTTGGGGTTCAATAAATGTAGAAATCGCTTGGGACCTCAAAATGGTGAGTAATAATCCAAGAAAATGGGTCAGAATCGTCCGAAACTGCCAGCGTTGATGACCGACATGTAAGCGCACCTTGGGGTTCAAAACGATTTGGAAATTGCTTCGGGACCTCAAAACAGTGAGTAGTAATCCAAGAAACGGGCCAGAATCGGCAAAACTGCAAGTGTTGATGACTGACACGTAAATGCACATAGGGTTCGTTAATCGTGGAAATCACACCGGGACCGCGAAACAGTGAGTAATAGTCCATGAAACTTGCCAGAATCGGCCAAAACTGCGAGTGTTGATGACCGACACGTAAACGCACCGCAGGGTTCGTTAATCGTGGAAATCACTCCGGGACCACAAAACAGTGAGTAATAGTCCATGAAACGGGCAAGAATTGGCGAAAACTGCCATGTTGATGACCGACACGTAAACTCACCCCAGGGTTAGTTAATCATGGAAATCACTCCGGGACCACAAAACTGTGAGTAGTAGTCCATGAAACAGGCCAGAATCGGCCAAAACTGCCTGTGTTGATGACCGACACGTAAACTCACCCCAGGGTTCGTTAATCATGGAAATCA
>NW_021306561.1:5077-11145 GCF_002162155.2 Triticum dicoccoides
CAGAATCGGCCAAAACTGCCAGTGTTGATGACCGACACGTAAACTCACCCCAGGGTTCGTTAATCATGGAAATCACTCCGGGACCGCAAAACAGTGAGTAGTAGTCCATGAAACGGGCCAGAATCGGCCAAAACTGCCTGTGTTGATGACCGACACGTAAACGCACCCAGGGTTCGTTAATCATGAAAATCACTCCGCGACCCCAAAACAGTGAGTAATAGTCCATGAAATGGGCCATAATCGGCCAAAACTGCCAATGTTGATGACCAACATATAAGTGCACCTTGGGGTTCAATAACTATGGAAATTGCTTCAGGACCTCAAAACAGTGAGTAATAATCCAAGAAACGGGCCAGAATCAGCCAAAACTGCGAGTGTTGATGACCGACACGTAAACGCACCGCAGGGTTCGTTAATCGTGGAAATCACTCCGGGACCACAAAACAGTGAGTAATAGTCCATGAAACGGGCAAGAATTGGCGAAGACTGCCATCTTGATGACCGACACGTAAACTCACCCCAGGGTTCGTTAATCATGGAAATCACTCCGGGACCGCAAAACTGTGAGTAGTAGTCCATGAAACAGGCCAGAATCGGCCAAAACTGCCTGTGTTGATGACCGACACGTAAACGCACCCAGGGTTCGTTAATCATGGAAATCACTCCGCGACCCCAAAACAATGAGTAATACTCCATGAAATGGGCCATAATCGGCCAAAACTGCCAATGTTGATGACCAACATATAAGTGCACCTTGGGGTTCAATAACTATGGAAATTGCTTCAGGACCTCAAAACAGTGAGTAATAATCCAAGAAACGGGCCAGAATCGGCCAAAAGTGCGAGTGTTGATGAACGACACGTAAACGCACCCCAGGGTTCGTTAATCGTGGAAATCACTCCGGGACCACAAAACAGTGAGTAATAGTCCATGAAACGGGCAAGAATTGGCGAAGACTGCCATGTTGATGACCGACACGTAAACTCACCCCAGGGTTCGTTAATCATGGAAATCACTCCGGGACCGCAAAACTGTGAGTAGTAGTCCATGAAACAGGCCAGAATCGGCCAAAACTGCCTGTGTTGATGACCGACACGTAAACGCACCCAGGGTTCGTTAATCATGGAAATCACTCCGCGACCCCAAAACAATGAGTAATACTCCATGAAATGGGCCATAATCGGCCAAAACTGCCAATGTTGATGACCAACATATAAGTGCACCTTGGGGTTTAATAACTATGGAAATTGCTTCAGGACCTCAAAATAGTGAGTAATAATCCAAGAAACGGGCCAGAATCGGCCAAAACTGCGAGTGTTGATGAACGACACGTAAACGCACCCCAGGGTTCGTTAATCGTGGAAATCACTCCGGGACCACAAAACAGTGAGTAATAGTCCAAGAAACGGGCCAGAATCGGCCAAAACTGCCAGTGTTGATGACCGACACGTAAACTCACCCCAGGGTTCGTTAATCATGGAAATCACTCCGGGACCGCAAAACAGTGAGTAGTAGTCCATGAAACGGGCCAGAATCGGCCAAAACTGCCTGTGTTGATGACCGACACGTAAATGCACCCAGGGTTCGTTAATCATGGAAATCACTCCGCGACCCCAAAACAGTGAGTAATAGTCCATGAAATGGGCCATAATCGGCCAAAACTGCCAATGTTGATGACCAACATATAAGTGCACCTTGGGGTTCAATAACTATGGAAATTGCTTCAGGACCTCAAAACAGTGAGTAATAATCCAAGAAACGAGCCAGAATCAGCCAAAACTGCGAGTGTTGATGACCGACACGTAAACGCACCGCAGGGTTCGTTAATCGTGGAAATCACTCCGGGACCACAAAACAGTGAGTTATAGTCCATGAAACGGGCAAGAATTGGCGAAAACTGCCATGTTGATGACCGACACGTAAACTCACCCCAGGGTTCGTTAATCATGGAGATCACTCCGGGACCGCAAAACTGTGAGTAGTAGTCCATGAAACAGGCCAGAATCGGCCAAAACTGCCTGTGTTGATGACCGACACGTAAACGCACCCAGGGTTCGTTAATCATGGAAATCACTCCGCGACCCCAAAACAATGAGTAATACTCCATGAAATGGGCCATAATCGGCCAAAACTGCCAATGTTGATGACCAACATATAAGTGCACCTTGGGGTTTAATAACTATGGAAATTGCTTCAGGACCTCAAAACAGTGAGTAATAATCCAAGAAACGGGCCAGAATCGGCCAAAACTGCGAGTGTTGATGAACGACACGTAAACGCACCCCAGGGTTCGTTAATCGTGGAAATCACTCCGGGACCACAAAACAGTGAGTAATAGTCCAAGAAACGGGCCAGAATCGGCCAAAACTGCCAGTGTTGATGACCGACACGTAAACTCACCCCAGGGTTCGTTAATCATGGAAATCACTCCGGGACCGCAAAACAGTGAGTAGTAGTCCATGAAACGGGCCAGAATCGGCCAAAACTGCCTGTGTTGATGACCGACACGTAAACGCACCCAGGGTTCGTTAATCATGGAAATCACTCCGCGACCCCAAAACAGTGAGTAATAGTCCATGAAATGGGCCATAATCGGCCAAAACTGCCAATGTTGATGACCAACATATAAGTGCACCTTGGGGTTCAATAACTATGGAAATTGCTTCAGGACCTCAAAACAGTGAGTAATAATCCAAGAAACGGGCCAGAATCAGCCAAAACTGCGAGTGTTGATGACCGACACGTAAACGCACCCCAGGGTTCGTTAATCGTGGAAATCACTCCGGGACCGAAAAACAGTGAGTAATAGTCCATGAAACGGGCCAGAATTGGCCAAAACTACCAGTGTTGATGACTGACACGTAAACGCACTCAAGGGTTTGTTAATCATGGAAATCACTCCGGGACCACAAAACAGTGAGTAATAGTCCAAGAAACGGGCCAGAATCAGCCAAAACTGCGAGTGTCGATGACCAACATGTAAGTGCACCTTGGGGTTCAATAAATGTAGAAATCGCTTGGGACCTCAAAACGGTGAGTAATAATCCAAGAAAATGGGTCAGAATCGTCCGAAACTGCCAGCGTTGATGACCGACATGTAAGCGCACCTTGGGGTTCAAAACGATTTGGAAATTGCTTCGGGACCTCAAAACAGTGAGTAGTAATCCAAGAAACGGGCCAGAATCGGCAAAACTGCAAGTGTTGATGAATGACACGTAAATGCACATAGGGTTCGTTAATCGTGGAAATCACACCGGGACCGCGAAACAGTGAGTAATAGTCCATGAAACTTGCCAGAATCGGCCAAAACTGCGAGTGTTGATGACCGACACGTAAACGCACCGCAGGGTTCGTTAATCGTGGAAATCACTCCGGGACCACAAAACAGTGAGTAATAGTCCATGAAACGGGCAAGAATTGGCGAAAACTGCCATGTTGATGACCGACACGTAAACTCACCCCAGGGTTCGTTAATCATGGAAATCACTCCGGGACCGCAAAACTGTGAGTAGTAGTCCATGAAACAGGCCAGAATCGGCCAAAACTGCCTGTGTTGATGACCGACACGTAAACGCACCCAGGGTTCGTTAATCATGGAAATCACTCCGCGACCCCAAAACAATGAGTAATACTCCATGAAATGGGCCATAATCGGCCAAAACTGCCAATGTTCATGACCAACATATAAGTGCACCTTGGGGTTCAATAACTATGGAAATTGCTTCAGGACCTCAAAACAGTGAGTAATAATCCAAGAAACGGGCCAGAATCGGCCAAAACTGCGAGTGTTGATGAACGACACGTAAACGCACCCCAGGGTTCGTTAATCGTGGAAATCACTCCGGGACCACAAAACAGTGAGTAATAGTCCATGAAACGGGCAAGAATTGGCGAAGACTGCCATGTTGATGACCGACACGTAAACTCACCCCAGGGTTCGTTAACCATGGAAATCACTCCGGGACCGCAAAACTGTGAGTAGTAGTCCATGAAACAGGCCAGAATCGGCCAAAACTGCCTGTGTTGATGACCGACACGTAAACGCACCCAGGGTTCGTTAATCATGGAAATCACTCCGCGACCCCAAAACAATGAGTAATACTCCATGAAATGGGCCATAATCGGCCAAAACTGCCAATGTTGATGACCAACATATAAGTGCACCTTGGGGTTCAATAACTATGGAAATTGCTTCAGGACCTCAAAACAGTGAGTAATAATCCAAGAAACGGGCCAGAATCGGCCAAAACTGCGAGTGTTGATGAACGACACGTAAACGCACCCCAGGGTTCGTTAATCGTGGAAATCACTCCAGGACCACAAAACAGTGAGTAATAGTCCATGAAACAGGCAAGAATTGGCGAAGACTGCCATGTTGATGACCGACACGTAAACTCACCCCAGGGTTCGTTAATCATGGAAATCACTCCGGGACCGCAAAACTGTGAGTAGTAGTCCATGAAACAGGCCAGAATCGGCCAAAACTGCCTGTGTTGATGACCGACACGTAAATGCACCCAGGGTTCGTTAATCATGGAAATCACTCCGCGACCCCAAAACAATGAGTAATACTCCATGAAATGGGCCATAATCGGCCAAAACTGCCAATGTTGATGACCAACATATAAGTGCACCTTGGGGTTCAATAACTATGGAAATTGCTTCAGGACCTCAAAACAGTGAGTAATAATCCAAGAAACGGGCCAGAATCGGCCAAAACTGCGAGTGTTGATGACCGACACGTAAACGCACCGCAGGGTTCGTTAATCGTGGAAATCACTCCGGGACCACAAAACAGTGAGTAATAGTCCATGAAACGGGCAAGAATTGGCGAAGACTGCCATGTTGATGACCGACACGTAAACTCACCCCAGGGTTCGTTAATCATGGAAATCACTCCGGGACCGCAAAACTGTGAGTAGTAGTCCATGAAACAGGCCAGAATCGGCCAAAACTGCCTGTGTTGATGACCGACACGTAAACGCACCCAGGGTTCGTTAATCATGGAAATCACTCCGCGACCCCAAAACAATGAGTAATACTCCATGAAATGGGCCATAATCGGCCAAAACTGCCAATGTTGATGACCAACATATAAGTGCACCTTGGGGTTCAATAACTATGGAAATTGCTTCAGGACCTCAAAACAGTGAGTAATAATCCAAGAAACGGGCCAGAATCAGCCAAAACTGCGAGTGTTGATGACCGACACGTAAACGCACCGCAGGGTTCGTTAATCGTGGAAATCACTCCGGGACCACAAAACAGTGAGTAATAGTCCATGAAACGGGCAAGAATTGGCGAAAACTGCCATGTTGATGACCGACACGTAAACTCACCCCAGGGTTCGTTAATCATGGAAATCACTCTGGGACCGCAAAACTTTGAGTAGTAGTCCATGAAACAGGCCAGAATCGGCCAAAACTGCCTGTGTTGATGACCGACACGTAAACGCACCTAGGGTTCGTTAATCATGGAAATCACTCCGCGACCCCAAAACAATGAGTAATACTCCATGAAATGGGCCATAATCGGCCAAAACTGCCAATGTTGATGACCAACATATAAGTGCACCTTGGGGTTCAATAACTATGGAAATTGCTTCAGGACCTCAAAACAGTGAGTAATAATCCAAGAAACGGGCCAGAATCGGCCAAAACTGCGAGTGTTGATGACCGACACGTAAACGCACCCCAGGGTTCGTTAATCGTGGAAATCACTCCGGGACCGAAAAACAGTGAGTAATAGTCCATGAAACGGGCCAGAATTGGCCAAAACTACCAGTGTTGATGACTGACACGTAAACGCACTCCAGGGTTTGTTAATCATGGAAATCACTCCGGGACCACAAAACAGTGAGTAATAGTCCAAGAAACGGGCCAGAATCAGCCAAAACTGCGAGTGTCGATGACCAACATGTAAGTGCACCTTGGGGTTCAATAAATGTAGAAATCGCTTGGGACCTCAAAACGGTGAGTAATAATCCAAGAAAATGGGTCAGAATCGTCCGAAACTGCCAGCGTTGATGACCGACATGTAAGCGCACCTTGGGGTTCAAAACGATTTGG
>NW_021306562.1:0-3975 GCF_002162155.2 Triticum dicoccoides
AGCTTCTGCTGACTAGCTAGCTAATTGATGCATTCATTGTTTTGGTATGTACACATATTAATTAAGTCTTTGTTCTTTTTTCTAGCCCTCCGGATCGAGCACAACTTCGGTAAAGAGACGAGGCCTGAAGAAAAAGTTGAGCTCGGATGAAAAGTTTGAGATCATAGCAATCGCGCCCGACGGCCAACCGATTGAACCCCTCCGGACAAAGAGCGCATTTGTTGCTCAGTGCGGGGTTTTGGTTAGGGACAAGATCGCGATCAGCATCCAGCAATGGTTAAAGCCGGCTACAGAAGACCCTGAGGTGTCTTATGTCAATGATATGCAGAAAAATGATCTTTGGACTGAGCTGAAGTCAAATTTCACCCTACCGCCAGAGGATGATCCAGAGAAGCCAGTTAAAGAGCAATTAATCAAGTCTTTTGCTCTTAAGAGGATGGCAGAACTATTCAGGAGGTGGAATAAAGAGCTGAATAAGTTTGTCGAAAATAAAGAGACACCAGAATTCAAGGGCAGATATGAGAAGATCAGAGATCACTGGCCCGCATTTGTGGCCCACAAGACATCGGAAACAAGTAAGAAGATGTCGGCGACAAACAGGCAAAATGCTGCGAAGAAGAAGCATCACCATCGCACGGGGTCAGGTGGCTACCTCGTAGCCCGGCCTAAGTGGGCTAGGACTGAGAATGATCTGGTTGATAAAGGGATCGAACCAAAGACAATTAACTGGCCAAACCATTGCCGGACTTGGTTCTTCTGGGCTGGCGGAACCTTGGACCCTGTAAGAGGGAAGTGCATTTGGACAAACGATCAAATGGACATACCAGTTAGGAAGCTTCAGCAGTATATCGAAGCAGCGCAGTAAGGGACGTTCTTTCCAGACAGAGAGAACGACGAGCTCACAATGGCCCTCGGGAATCCTGAGCACCCTGGACGGACACGAGGCACGCCAGGCTCCATTCCATGGAAGGTTGGGTTTCCGGACGCAGGCGGTTACAAATCCCAGGAGAGGAGGAAAAAATTGCAGCAGACCCAAATGCAGGCACCGCAAGCAAGGGTACAAGCGATAGAGGAACGAGAAGCAAATCGCAGCAAACGTACTGCCGAAGCTTCCCCCGAAGCTACCCCGCCATCTCAGCGGAGAAGCAGGGTGGCTTCCACCGAGCTGCTTCAGCCGGAGCATGCCTTGACGGCTCCTGCCAGCTATCCCGTGGATGCTATCACGAAGTCTCAAAATTGCCACCTTATGACGCAATGGATGAATTTGAAGGTCAAGGCGGCTGTTGGCTCTGTTTATCCTACTGAACCCGGTGCAACTTTTCACTGCCGGCCGATTCCAGAAGGACATGCTAGGGTGATGGTGGATGAAATAACGGAGGGATTTGAGGACCTCCAGCTTGACCACCCTACCGGTGAAGGGGAGACTAGGCTGGGTTCTGCTCTAAAGACTCCATGCCTATGGCGGAAGGAGCTCATCAACCTTCCGAACTGGACGCCTCCGCCTCCTCCTCCTCCTGCGGCAAGTCAGCGCACTCCGCCTCCTCCACCGCTTCCTCCTCCGGCGAGTCAGGGCACTCCGCCTCCTCCTCCAGTGAGTGACGATCAGGGCACTCGACCGGCTCCTTCTCCGGCGCGTGGCAGCACTCCGCCTCCTCCGCCTGCGCCGACACACCCGAGCAGCCAGCCTTCTCCTTCTCCGCCTCGTCAACAAGGGCGGAAGAGACCTGCCGCCGCTCCGACTGCTCCGGCACGTCATAGTCCTTCTCCTCCGCCTCGTAAACAAGTAAAGAAGACAACTGCTCCGTCTGCTCTGCCGGCGTCTAGCAGTACAGCCAAAGGCGGGAGGACATACAGATTCGGTCCTTCTCTGAAGACTCCAGAGAAGTTACCATACGAGAGGACCCCGGAGGAGAATGCCGAGATCGCGCGAGAAGAAGTGAGGAACTTCTTTGAAGGGGTGAAAGCAAAGAAACATCCACCTCCGGAGGAGAAGGTAGATCCGGTGAAAGCGAAGCGCACTCTGGCTGCCCTGACAAAACCACCCAAGTCTCCGCCGAAAGGAAACTATGAGCGCATTATTGAAAAGGAATTTGCCGAAGCGGAGCGGTCGGGAAGTACTGTCAGTGATCAAAGGCTGAAAGAACGACGAGCTGGGAAACAAATTGCCCAGCTCGGCGAACAAGCGAAGCAATAGTGCCCCCCCCCCCGCTCAAGGTGCCTAGCGACAACGTCGCTAATGATCCGAGGATGGTGCCCGGTTATAGCAATCTTGGCGATTACCTTCCCGACGATGTACATTATGATTTCATGGAGGTGCAGATACAAAGATACGAGTACGGGAAGCCTCTCGTCAAAGATGAAAGATCTCTATCAACGATGATGCGAAGATTGCATGATTGGTACTTGAAAATCTGCAGAGACTCTGGGGGGAGGAGTACTTTGTATGTGAAAGTTAAAAAGGAGCATGACCTCATTGGAATTGAACTGTTGCCTATTCCATTTGAGGAGTTCTTTCAGTTTTTCAATCAATTGGCCCTCGACAAAACAACGGTCATCTGCTACTGTCTGTAAGTAGTACTACTTCTATCATTAAGTCTCTCTATATAGCTCAGCTCTTTCATTGCATGTATTTATAATCATCCTCACTATATTATGCAGATTGAAGATCGCCGAGTTGAAGAAAAGACAAGTCGGTGATATTGGGTTCATTAACACATATCTTATAGATGCAACTCAGGTTAAATTTCATGCCGCAGATACCGAGGCCAACTTGCTACGATCGTTAGTAATAAATGAAAATAAAGATATAATACTCTTTCCTTACAAGTTCAAGTGAGTGTTACTGTCTTGTGCGTATTCGGTTTCCCTTATATATTAGTCAAGGTTATAGTAATGTAATTGATGAGTTATGCATGCGTGTGCAGTTTCCACTATATTCTCTTAGAGATTAAGCTTGAGCAGGGACCAGTAACCGTCTTAAACTCAAGACGAAAAGATCCCCAGGACTATGCGGACATGACTCAAATGCTCGAGAAGTAAGTTAAATCGATCATTATCCACCATATCAGCAACTTTGTTCATTTCCTGATATACCAAGTAATTGTTTTCTTTGTCTGGCAGGGTTTGGAAAAAATTCTCTAAAAAAGCTGCAGGACTCCCAAAGAAGCTGCAATTTAGACACCCGAAAGTAAGTACTATAGTAGCATGTTCCGCGCATCTCCTATTGATTCAAGCGTTAGTTTCATCAATAACATTTGGCATTCTTGCTTATCAGTTTGATTGACCTCTATTTCTTGTAAAGTGGTTGTGGCAGGAACAAGGGAATGATTTCTGTGGATACTACGTTTGCGAGTCCATCCGCCACACGACCTGTGAGCGGGGCTACACTGACGAACAATATGAAGTACATAAATAACAACATTCACAATTTTATTTTATTACCATCATTTGTGTTGAGTTTCATTCATTCATATATATATGTATTGACCCCCTTCTTCAAATTAGATGTTTCGAAAGCGGGATGAACTCCTAGCACCAGCTCGCATGCGAGCAATTCAAGAGGAATTGACGGCATTCTTTCTTGACCACGTGATCGCTGAAGACGGAGAATACTATGTGGACCATGAGTCCGTATGATTATATTTGTAAGAGATAATTATTGTATATATGTAGCCGGTAGTGTCGGATAGATATACGAGAACTTGTTGTTCGACCAATCTCTTGGAGAAGGAGAGGTGGTCGATATCACTTCTCTCTGTATGCATATATGTTCATGACGATCTTCTGTTTCCTTCGTTTGCTTACTAGCTAGCTAGCGTGTCTAGTCCTCTCTATACGTATGTATAGTACGTAGCGTCGACCAAGCACGGACATAAGAGATGACGCTTCTCTCTATTAATTATAGCTAGCTAACACAATATATGAAACACCTAAATTAACCCCCCAAAACACCCAACCCCCCCTTTCAAAAAAAAA
>NW_021306563.1:0-1890 GCF_002162155.2 Triticum dicoccoides
ACTGTGGCTCGAAGCCGGGCACACCATCGTGCTCCACACCTCACCAGGAGCACGTAGCACGCACCAACGCCTCCCCTAGCGCCCTGCATCGCCTAACCCGCCGTTGGCCGAACTCCGGCCGCCGCTCACGAGCTCGCCGTCGTCGGTACCGGCCACCACAGGCACGGCCACCACCACCATTCGATGCGCACCAGCAAGGGCTCTCCAACGAGCCCAAGCACAGCCTCGCCCGTGCCCTGTAGCGCGTTTCCGGCTCGCGCCGCCGTCTCGGGCCTCGCCGGCGTCATGTCGCCGGTGGGTTTGACCCCACTGACCCGGGATTTGACCCTGCTAATTAACCCTGTGACACTGACAGCAGGGCCCCACCTGCTAATTAATCCTAGATTAGTTTCTGTTTAGTTTTTAACTAATCCTAGTGGCCCCACGCGTCAGCTTTGACTAAACTGACGTGGCTGTTGACTGGGCCCACATGTCAGCGACACTAAGCAGCCCCAGTCACTGACCAGTGGACCCCACTGGTCAGGTTTGACCTGAATCTGCCCCGTTGACCTGATGACGTCAAGGTGATGTCATGCTGACGCATTAAATGATTTTCTGGATTTAAAATAAATCAGAAAATCCAGAAAATTGTATAAACTTCTAAAATTCATAGAAAATTAACCGTAACTCCAAATTAAATAATTTATATATGAAAAATTATCAGAAAAATTCAAGGAATCCATATGTACCATTTTCATGCATGTTAGAACAACTTATAGCTGCTGTTTAGCACAAATCAATTACATGGCATTTGAATAATCACATATGGAGTTTGAATTTGAATCTTGGACTCAAACCAACTTCATTTAATCTGGTTTTAGTTGCATTAGCCCAAAACACATTCATTTTGCCATGTCATGATCATGCATCATATTATGCATTGCATTGATTGTGTTCCCTTCTGTGTTGCCGGTATTTGTCCCCTCTCGATAGACGTGATACCGATGATGTGATCGTTGACACTGATGAAGACTCAATGTTATCTTCAAAAGTGCCAGGCAAGCAAAACCCCCTTGTTCATTCCGATACAATCCCACTCTCTCGCTCCTGCTCTCTTTTAATGCATTAGGACAACAACGATTCATCTGTTACTTGCTGCGGTAGCTGAACCCCTTTATCCTTTGCATGACCTGTCATTGCCACAGTAAATAGATGAAACCCACTAGCATGAGTAGGAGTTGTTTGAGCCCTGATGTGCCTACTCATTCATGTTTGCTTGTCATGCCTGCTATTGCTTAGAGTTGAGTCAGGTCTGGTTCATCGGGGATGAATCAGAGGTGTGTGAACATGTCCTACTGTGTGCGAGCTAAGTAGTGAACACGATTTGGTAAAGGTAGCGGTGAGAGGCCATGTAGGAGTACATGGTGGGTTGTCTCATTGAAACCGTCCTTAGGAACTGAGTCCTGTGTTTGTGATCCATGATTCAGCTACTACCATACATTGGGCCCTGAAATATGACCCCGCTCGACTTCTTATTCACCCTAGTCCTCTGTCCAGGAGTTGCAAGTAGTTTCTGGTGTTTGTAGCTTACTAGAGGCCGTGGACAGCGCTGACCGTAGGGGTGGGCTGTGATGCGGTAGGTACGTGGCACGGTGTACCGGATGCCCGTTTGGTATCTCGGGAACCCTGTTCACATCGTTTGGGGCTGTGAGCGAAACTCCGGCCGGATCTCCTCATGGATGGAACCCGAATAGGCGATAAACCTGGACTAGAGACTTGAGTGTTTAGGTAGGTCGTGGTCTACACCCACGTCGGCTTTCGCTTGAAGTCTGCCGAGCACATGTCGTGTGCAGACGCTAAGTGGTGGAAACATGTATGAAGAAGTACACCCCTGCAGGGTTAACATCATCT
>NW_021306564.1:0-1304 GCF_002162155.2 Triticum dicoccoides
GAATCTCTTCAAAATCTTATCAAGGTATGTGCTTTGTGAAAGACCTATGAGGCGTCTCGATCTATCTCTATAGATCTTGATGCCTAATATATAAGCAGCTTCTCCAAGGTCCTTCATTGAAAAACACTTATTCAAGTAGGCCTTAATGCTGTCCAGAAATTCTATATTATTTCCCATCAGGAGTATGTCATCTACATATAATATGAGAAATGCTACAGAGCTCCCACTCACTTTCTTGTAAACGCAGGCTTCTCCATAAGTCTGCATAAACCCAAACGCTTTGATCATCTCATCAAAGCGAATGTTCCAACTCCGAGATGCTTGCACCAGTCCATAAATGGATCGCTGGAGCTTGCATACTTTGTCAGCGTTCCGAGGATCGACAAAACCTTCCGGCTGCATCATATACAGTTCTTCCTTAAGATGCCCGTTAAGGAATGTTGTTTTGACGTCCATCTGCCATATCTCATAATCATAGTATGCGGCAATTGCTAACATGATTCGGACGGACTTTAGCTTCACTACGGGAGAGAATGTCTCGTCGTAGTCAATCCCTTGAACCTGTCGATAACCCTTAGCGACAAGTCGAGCTTTATAGATGGTAACATTACCATCCGCGTCCGTCTTCTTCTTAAAGATCCATTTGTTTTCTATCGCTCGCCGATCATCGGGCAAGTCTGTCAAAGTCCATACTTTGTTTTCATACATGGATTCTATCTCGGATTTCATGGCTTCAAGCCATTTGTTGGAATCCGGGCCCACCATTGCTTCTTCATAGTTCGAAGGTTCATTGTTGTCTAACAACATGATTTCCAGGACAGGGTTGTCGTACCACTCTGGTGCGGAACGTGTCCTTGTGGACCTACGAAGTTCAGCAGTAACTTGATCCGAAGTACTTTGATCATTATCATGGTTTTCCTCTTCAGTTGGTGTGGGCATCACAGGAACGGTTTCCTGTGCTGCGTCACTATCCCGCTCAAGAGGTAGTACTTCATCGAGTTCTACTTTCCTCCCACTTACTTCTTTCGAGAGAAACTCTTTTTCCAGAAAGCATCCGTTCTTGGCAACAAAGATCTTGCCTTCGGATCTTAAGTAGAAGGTATACCCTATAGTTTCCTTAGGGTATCCTATGAATACGCATTTTTCCGACTTGGGTTCGAGCTTTTCAGGTTGAAGTTTCTTGACATAAGCTTCGCATCCCCAAACTTTTAGAAACGACATCTTAGGTTTCTTTCCAAACCATAATTCATACGGTGTCGTCTCAACGGATTTAGACGGTGCCCTATTTAAAGTGAATGTAGCTG
>NW_021306565.1:0-992 GCF_002162155.2 Triticum dicoccoides
GTAAGAATTTGAGTTTTGCTTGACGGATTTGTGACACCCACCACCACCACTTGTTCGTAGTCTGTAGGATCATATTCTTGTGTGTTTCTATTGCTGCTAACCATGCCAGGATCACAAGCCGACGAGATTGACTGGGAGAATTTATCAAACAAGGAGCTTCATGATAAGTTTCAGCAAATGATGACTGAACAGGTGCAAGATGTGCTGAACAATTTTGAAGAGGCCATGGAGAAGATCACTGGCCTTGAGAAGACGTTCGAAACAAAGCTCGATAACAAGTTTAATGAATTGCTCGCGCGTCTTCCACCACCACCACCCGCTGCACCTAACGCACCTCTCCAACAACAACAACAACGACTACCTCCACGTCGTGAAACAGACCTCCGCCGAGCAAGCCGTGTTCCTCTTGCGTTTGGCCAAACTGTTGGTGCTGCTGTTGATACTTCTGTGGCTCCTGCTGCTGATGCGGAGGAGGAGGATTATGTGGGAGATTATGAGGATGAGGTTGATCAAAATCAGCACTACATGCAGCCACCTGTACCACCACCAGCAGGTCGACCTCAGGTATATATTCGTAATGGTAGGCCTGCACCACCACCTCAGGTACGAGATGATGTCCATATTCCTAAACTGAAATTGAATATTCCACCATTTGAGGGTAGATATGTTCCTGATATATATCTTACCTGGGAGTTAGAAACTGAACAACGATTTACATGTTTACAATATCCTGAGGAGAGACGAGTTGCTGCTGCTGTTTGTGCTTTCACTAGTTTTGCATGTGTATGGTGGTCTGAACATTGTAGATTATATCCTATTCCAACTACTTGGGCTGCTTTGAAAACTGCTATGCGTACGCGTTGGGTTCCACCATATTATCAACGTGAATTGCTTCAAAAATTGCAGCGTTTAAGACAAGGGAAAAATTCTGTAGAAGAATATTATTAGGAATTACAAACTGGCATGATTAGATGTGGTATTGTTGAGGAGAA
>NW_021306566.1:0-1408 GCF_002162155.2 Triticum dicoccoides
TGTCTTGAGCATTTTAGAGTATCCACTTCAAGTTGTCTATGTACCATGTAAGCATCCAAGAAGTCCATAACCGCGGACCCGGCTATTCGAATAGATCATGTTAACCCTGCAGGGGTGTACTTCTTCACACACGCTCTCGCCACTTACCGCCATGTACACGTCATGTATCTCGGCAACCTTCAAGCGGAAGCCTGGCGAGGGTGTCGGCCACGACCTGACTAACCACACAAGACTCTAGTCCAGGTTTATCGCCTATTCGGGTTCCATCCGCAAGGAGATCCGGCCGGGGTGTCGCTCACGGCCCCAAACGATGTGAGCAGGGTTCCCGAGCCCACCAACTGGGTGCCACTCGGTACACCGTGCCACGTGTGCCTAGTCTGTCCCAAGCCCACCCTGCCGGGTGCCACTTGGTAGAAAAATAGCACTACCTACAAACACCAGAAACTAGTTGCGACTCCTGGACAGAGATCAAGTTGGCTAATAAGTCGAGAGGGGCACTTAAGCATTCCAATGTGTGGTAGTATCGAGTCATTGGACGACATACATAGAACTCAGTGCTTAGGGACGGTTCCAGTGAGACAACCCACCATGTACTCCTACATGGCCTCTCACCGCTACCTTTACCAAATCGTGTTCACACACTTCACTCTCCGCATCAGAACATATCGTGACACTCCAACTCATTCCCAATGAATCAGACCTGACACAACTCTAAGCAATAGCAGGCATAGCATGGTAGGAACACATCAGTGGCTTCAATCAACTCCTACACATGCTAGTGGGTTTCAACTATTTACTGTGGCAATGACAGGTCATGCAGAGGAATGGGTTCAACTACCGCAGCACAAAGTAGCAGATGAATCGTTGTTGTCCTAATGCAATAACCGAGAGCAGGAGCGAGAGAGTAGGGTTTTATCGAAATGAACAAGGGGGTTTGCTTGCCTGGTAAATCAACAAGGGAGGCACTGCTTCACAGACAGGTACTCTGGAACGTCTCCGGAGCAGGACCTATCGAGAAGGAACGGTGCCGGCAATCAAAACACAATCATATGCAACAATATGATGCATGAACATGGCATGTAGATGTGATGCTGTTGAGCTAATGCAACTAGTGTTCACTTGGTTTGAAGTCCATTTGAACCAAAGGTTCAAATGCATTTCTAAATTAAGTCTCTTATATATGCCATAATGTGTTTTCCCATATTCAGCATGTATAAGTTGGTTTTTCATGCATGAAACTAGTACAGATGGAAAGGTTGCATTTTTCTGATAATTTTTCATATATAAATTATTTAAATCTGAGCTACGGTTGAATTGTTATGAATTTTTGAAGTTTAAATCATTTTCTGGATTTTTCCTGATTTAATTAAATCCAGAATTTATATACTGCGCCAGCATGACGTCAGCA
>NW_021306567.1:0-1552 GCF_002162155.2 Triticum dicoccoides
TGGGCCGGGACGTTGGCTGCTTGCATTACATGTTGAATAACAAAAGAAGAAAATGTAGCAGCTAGCTCTCCAATTTCTACAAGTAAAGGTGCCACCATAGAAAGGCTGGTGTGGCGAGTGTTCCAGAGATTAACAATCTCCAGGCAATCCGTCTCCATGATCACATGTGAGAAACCCCGAAGATTTGCGAAGATAACACCTTCTCGGAGCGCAAGCGTCTCACCTATGAATGGATCCGTGACCCCAATATGAGGTTTACTCCAAGCTCCCAGCAAGGTTGTGTTTGAGTGTGCTATGCTGCCCATGCCCACCTTGTCGGAGTCCATACTCAATGTTGCATCCGTGTTGATCTTGACCACCCCTGCTTCCGGCGGTCTCCAACCATGACCTGGTAGCAGAACAGCATGAGAGTGCGGGATGTCTAGCAGAGCTAGGTCCTCCCTAATCCGCCTCACCGAAGTGAAGGGATCAAGCCGGTCATCATCATGAGTCACTCGATTCCGCGAGTGCCAGATTGCCCACATAACAGAAATCATTTGGACCCTTTCAATGTCCGTGAATTGACCATCACATATGATATCACGAGACCAAGTATCCGGATTCAGCCGCGTCCGTCGAATGCCAAAGAGGTCGTGAGCCTGATCCCAGAAAAGTTTGGCATGAGAGCAATGCACTAAAGCGTGCATGAGATCCTCATCCATTGCATGGCAGACATTACATCTGCTTATCGGTTTAATATGACGGTACCGAAGCGTGCATTCATCCGGAAGAATACGATGAATGACCCGCCACCAGAATACACGTACCTTCGGCAATACCTTAAGTTTCCAAAGCGATTTCCACATCCGTTCGTCGGTCTGTGAGGAGTTTGTAACCGCCCCTTCCTCTTGAGCTAGACGCTCTTTCCGAGCCACGAGAGCACGGTACGCAGATTTTACGGAGTAGATGCCACTTCTTTCAAAAGCCCAAGCTCTAAAATCATCACCCCCACCTCGCCGTAAGGGGATATTCATAATAGCATCGGCGTCTGGTCGAATGAAGATATTGTTGATCAGATCCCGCCGCCAGGTCCCATTTTCATGATCGATAAGTTCATGCACGGTGGCAATTGTCGTCCCCCCTGGCATCACCGAAGGGGACAGGGAGGGGAGGCCCGGGATCCACTTGTCACCCCAAACGGATATAGTGCTGCCGTCCCCCACCCTTTTGATGAGACCAACATGGAGAGCTTCCCTCCCCGTGATGATCGCTCGCCATATAGCTGATGATGTGTTTGGTACTGAAGCCTCCATGAAATCACAGTCCGGAAAATAGCGCCCCTTCATCACTTGGGTGCATAAGGAGTTGGGATTAGAAATAAATCTCCACCCATGTTTACCCAGTAGTGCCAGGTTAAATAACTCAAGATCGCGAAAGCCCATTCCACCCTGACACTTCGGTATTGCAAGTTTTTCCCAAGATAGCCAATGCATAGATCGCCGATCAAGAGATCCACTCCACCAGAATTTGGCCATATTAGTGATAAGGCCTTTACATACTTTCTTAGTCAGAC
>NW_021306568.1:0-1109 GCF_002162155.2 Triticum dicoccoides
CTGCAGTCCAGTACTCGCCTAAGTTTGAAAAATCCTACCGAGTGGTGAGCAAGTCTCTCAGTCGGAGGCTTAGCTGCAGTCCAGTACTCACCTAAGTTTGAAAAATCCTACCAAGTAGTGAGCAAGCGTCACACTCGGGGGCTTCGCTGCACTCCAGTACTTGCCTAAGTTTGAAAAATCCTACCTAGTTGTGAGAAAGCCTCTCACTCGGAGGTTTAGCTGTAGTCCAGTACTCGCCTAAGTTTCAAAAATCCTACCGAGTGGTGAGCAAGCCTCTCCCTCAGAGGCTTAGCTGCAGTCGAGTACTTTCCTAAGTTTAAAAATCCTACCGAGTGGTGAGAAAGCCTCACACTCGGGGGCTTAGCTGCAGTCCAGTACTCGCCTAAGTTTGAAAAATCCCATCGAGTGGTGAGCAATCCACTCACTCGAAGTCTTAGCTGAAGTCCAATACTCGCCTACGTTTTTAAAAATCCTACCGAGTGGTAAGCAACCTCTCACTCGGAAGCTTAGCTGCAGTCCAGTACTCGCCTAAGTTTGAAAAATCCTACCGAGTGGTGAGCAAGCGTCACACTCGGGGGCTTCGCTGCAGTCCAGTACTTGCCTAAGTTTGAAAATTCCTACGTAGTTGTGAGCAAGCCTCTCACTCGGAGGTTTAGCTGTAGTCCAGTACTCGCATAAGTTTCAAAAATCCTACCGAGTGGTGAGCAAGCCTCTCCCTCGGAGGCTTAGGTGCAGTCGAGTACTTGCCTAAGTTTGAAAAATCCTACCGAGTGCTGAGCAAGCCTCACACTCGGGGGCTTAGCTACAGTCCAGTACTCGCCTAAGTTTGAAAAATCCCATCGAGTGGTGAGCAAGCCACTCACTCGAAGGCTTAGCTGAAGTCCAATACTCGCCTACGTTTTTAAAAATCCTACCGAGTGGTAAGCAACCTCTCACTCGGAAGCTTAGCTGCAGTCCAGTACTCGCCTAAGTTTGAAAAATCCTACCGAGTGGTGAGCAAGTCTCTCAGTCGGAGGCTTAGCTGCAGCCCAGTACTCGCCTAAGTTTGAAAAATCCTACCGAGTGGTGAGCAAGCGTCACACTCGGGGGCTTCGCTGCAGTCCAGTACT
>NW_021306569.1:0-1151 GCF_002162155.2 Triticum dicoccoides
AGCTAGGTCTATGCGTAGTTCTCTTTGCACGAGTAGAACACAACTTTGTTGTGGGCGTGGATTTTGTCATCTTACTTGCCTCTACTAGTCTTTTCTTGCTCAACGGTATTGTGGGATGAAGCGGCCCGGACCAACCTTACACGTACGCTTACGTGAGACCGGTTCCACCGATTGACATGCACTAGTTGCATAAGGTGGCTGGCGGGTGTCTGTCTCTCCCACCTTAGTTGGAGCGGAATCGATGAACAGGGCCCTTATGAAGGGTAAATAGAAGTTGACAAAATCACGTTGTGGTGATTCGTAGGTAAGAAAACGTTCTTGCTAGAACCCAATTGCAGCCACGTAAAAGATGCAACAACAATTAGAGGACGTCTAACTTGTTTTTGCAGCGATTGATCATGTGATGTGATATGGCCAGAAGTTGTGATGAATGATGAATTGTGATGTATGAGATCATGTTCTTTGTAAAAGGATTCACGACTTGCATGTCGATGAGTATGACAACCGGCAGGAGCCATAGGAGTTGTCATTATTTTTTTTGTATGACCTGCGTGTCATTGAATAACGTCATGTAAACTACTTTACTTTATTGCTAAACGTTAGTCATAGAAGTAGAAGTAGTCGTTGGCGTGACAACTTCATGAAGACACGATGATGGAGATCATGATGATGGAGAGCATGGTGTCAAGCCGGTGACAAGATGATCATGGAGCCCCGAAGATGAAGATCAATGGAGCTATATGATATTGGCCATATCATGTCACAACTATATAATTGCATGTGATGTTTATTATGTATTATGCATCTTGTTTACTTAGGACGACGGTAGTAAATAAGATGATCCCTTATAAAATTTCAAGAAGTGTTCTCCCCTAACTGTGCACCGTTGCTACAGTTCGTCGTTTCTAAGCACCACGTGATGATCGGGTGTGATGGATTCTTACGTTCACATACAACGGGTGTAAGACAGTTTTACACAGCGAAAACACTTAGGGTTAACTTGACGAGCCTAGCATGTGCAGACATGGCCTCGGAACACGGAGACCGAAAGGTCGAACACGAGTCGTATGGAAGATACGATCAACATGAAAATGTTCACCGACGATGACTAGTCCGTCTCACGTGATGATCGGACACGGGCCAGTCGACTC
>NW_021306570.1:0-1150 GCF_002162155.2 Triticum dicoccoides
CCTAAGCATAGTAGACAACGTTCTATTGACTACTTCAGTTTGTCCATCAGTTTGGGGGTGACAAGTAGTACTAAAAAGCAGTTTAGTCCCCAACTTAGCCCATAAACATCTCCAAAAGTGGCTAAGAAATTTAGTATCACGATCTGAAACAATAGTATTTGGCACACCATGCAAGCGAATAATTTCACGAAAGAACAAATCAGCAACATTAACAGCATCATCGCTTTTATGACATGGTATAAAGTGTGCCATTTTCGAGAATCTATCCACGACAACAAATATGCTATCCCTCCCCTTCTTTGTTCGAGGTAAACCTAAAACAAAGTCCATAGATATATCCTCCCAAGGAACACTAGGTACAGGCAAAGGCATATATAAACCATGAGGATTGAGTCGTGACTTAGCTTTTTGACATGTAGTGCAGCGAGGAATAAAACGCTCAACATCCCGTCTCATCTTTGGCCAAAAGAAATGTGTAGCAAGTACGTCCTCCGTCTTCTTCACGCCAAAGTGTCCCATTAATCCTCCTCCATGCGCCTCCTGCAACAACAAAAGACGAACGGAGCTAGCTGGAATGCATAGCTTGTTAGCACGAAACACAAATCCATCGTTAACAACAAACTTGTTCCACATTCTTCCTTCTTTACAATTCTGCATTACATCTTTAAAATCAGCATCATGCACATATTGATCTTTGATGGTCTCCAAACTAAATATTTTGAAGTCAAGTTGTGAAAGCATAGTATAGCGACGAGACAAAGCATCAGCAATAACATTTTCTTTTCCCTTCTTGTGTTTAATGACATAAGGGAAAGTCTCAATGAATTCAACCCATTTAGCATGTCTATGATTCAGTTTAGCTTGACTTTTAATATGTTTCAAAGATTCATGATCAGAATGTATAACAAATTCTTTGGGCCATAAATAATGTTGCCATGTTTCTAAAGTCCGAACAAGAGCATATAATTCTTTATCATAAGTAGAATAATTCAGACTAGGCCCACTCAATTTTTCAGAAAAGTATGCAACAGGTTTGCCATCTTGTAATAACACACCTCCTAATCCAATTCCACTAGCATCACATTCAAGCTCAAAAGTCTTATTAAAATCAGGAAGTTGGAGTAAAGGAGCATGTGTCAACTTATCTTTC
>NW_021306571.1:0-1062 GCF_002162155.2 Triticum dicoccoides
GGGCCCACTGTCAGTGTCAGGGGGGGTTGACTAACAGTAGTTAGCGCTAACCTAACCACCTGGCCGACAGGGCCCACGCGTCAGTGACCCTGGGGGGTCAAACCCCAGGTCGGACAAGTCAAACCCCACCGGCGACATGACGCCGGCGAGGCCCGAGACGGCGGCGAAAGTGCTTTTTGCCATTCCGGCAACCAAATGGACGGCGGAAGGCATCTACGTGTTGCTGAGGTTGAGCCGCGACTATTGGTGGTGGTGGTTGGGCTCGGGGTGGCCGGAGTTGACGGCGGCGAGCTCGGCTGCGGCGGCCGGAGTTCGGGTGCGGTCGGGATCAGTGTTGCAGGGGGTTTGGGGAGGCGTTGGTGCGTGCTGCGTGCTCCTGGTGAGGTGGGGAGCATGATGGTGTGCTCGGTTGGGCGCTACGGCGACCGTGGCCACGACGACGACATCGCCGGCGGCGTGGAGCTCTCGGCCGAGGTGGGGCTAGGGCCTAGAAGTCGAAAGAGACCAGGGAAGAAGGGGGAAATGATCCGGGGGCTCACCGCGGAGCTGCAGGGATGGTTAGCGGGCTCGGGGATGCGCTGGTGACGGTGAATTCGACGGCGACGACGGTCGGAGCCCGAAGAGGGGAACGGCGACGTGGCGGCGATGCAGGGCTTCCGGGGACCCGTGGAGCGGTGGGGAGGAAGAGGGAGTCGAGGCGGAGCTTCTGAGCTAGTCGGGGGAGCGAGGGGTGGCCGGAGACGATGGCTATGGCGAACGGCGGCGACGGTGGTGTTCGGCCGTGAGAGAGAGAGCGAGGGAGAGGAGAGGAGAGCCGGGGGAGAGTGAGAGAGAGCAGGGGGAGAGGCGTGGCGTCGTCCAGGGCGTCGAGCGAGGAGGGGAGGGCAGGCAAGCAGGCGAGCAGGTGGCGTGGCGCGGTGGCGCGCGCGCGCGCCGGCCACACTCCCCTCCCTCTGTCGGGACGAAGACGACAGAGGAGGGAGGTGGGCTGGGCCGGCTGCTGGCTGGGCCAGCCAGCTGGCTGGGCCGCACAGGGAGGAGCCCAGGTAAGCTTCTCCCTTT
>NW_021306572.1:0-1930 GCF_002162155.2 Triticum dicoccoides
TGAAGGAGGAGTCACGGGCCGACTCTCCAAAGTCGGCCTCTTTGGAGGTCGCCAGCTCGGAGTCGGCCTTTCTTGAGGTCGCCATCCCAGAGTCGGCTTGTCTTGGAGTCGCCGTCTGGGACTCGGCTTGAGGGGTGCTGCCTGCCCCGATGTCTTTGAAAGGTCTTGGGGCTCGGGTTAGCCTACCCGTGGCCCATTACTCCGACAGTAGTCCCCGAAGCTGGTGAAGCCCGGCGGTCGTTGCATTGTGGGGCTTCAGCAGCTTCAATCTTTATAAATGCAGACTCTGGGACTCGGCTGCCGTCTTCTCTTGGGCCGACTGTCGAAAGTCGGGGGTTTCGGCGAAGAGCCTCAGTTCGAAAGTCGCGGCGGGAAACCAGGCGGCGTGCCTGGTACGCCTCCCCGCTGTCGTTAAGGTGGTCCTATCGCGTGGCTCCACGTGGGGAGAACAGTCTGCCCACCCACGTGCACGACGGGACGGGCCGTCAGGCGGGGCCCGCCACTACCGCGCCTCGGCATACGGACGGATCCGTTGCGGCCGCGGACGGTTGGTTTTCCCACGTCGTTACTGCACGCAGTAACTTCGTGGGGTAAATCGTGGGGCGGTGCGGGACGTTATGCGCAGTTAATCCCACGCCCGCCCCCTCGGCTTCTCAGCCCGTTGGGCTATAAGTAGGAGGGGGGGAAAGCGGAGGGGCACAGCTCGCACGCCCTTCTTCCCCGCTCCCCTGCCCCATCTCGCTCTCTTTCTCCTTCCTTCCTCCGCCGTTGAGCCAGAGCACACCATACCGCGGCGATGAGCTCTTCCTCCGCCGCGGCCCCTGCCGTGCGCTCCGGCGTGTGGGACGGCTCGGAGGTAGAGGAGGAACACATCGAGTTCCTCCGCCAGACATGTCGTCTTCCCAGCGCGGACCTCGTGCGCGCCCGCACCGCGCCGAAGGGGGAAATCCGGCCTGCGCCGGAAGAGGGCGAGCGGGTCGTCTTCCGCTCGCACCTTATGCGCGGCCTGGGGCTGCCGGCGAGCGGCTTCTTCCGCTCGTTCCTGGAGTTCCACAGTCTTCAGCCGCACCACCTCACACCGAACACGGTGGTGCTGCTCTCCGCCTTCGCCATCCTGTGCGAAGGTTTCCTCGGCCTTCTCCCCACCATCGAGCTGTGGGGGGAATTCTTCTCTTCTAAGCTCGGCACGCACATCGCCGGCGTGCCGGCTCAGTGCGGCGCCTTCATCGCGATGCGACGCTCGACGGCCGACAATCCCTTTCCTCCCATCACGTTGATCAAGTCGGTGAAGATGTGGCAGCGCACATACTTCTACGTGAAGAACCTCTCCCCCGACGGCGACTGGGTCAACCTGCCGCCCTACAATGCCACTCCCCTGACCGGGAGGCTCCCCAGCTAGTCCCACAGGGTCAAGTCGCTGTCCCTTGCCGGAGCCACTGCCGTAGCGCGACTCCGAGTCTTGATACAGTCGGAGGGGCTCGTCGGGGCCGACTTGCTGGCCGCCTTCGTGGCGCGCCGAGTTCTCCCGCTCCAAGGCCGGCCACACCTGATCTGTCAGATGAGCAGCCCCCGAGACCCAAGCCGGATGAGCACCAAGGAGATGCCCCGCAAGGAGGTGGCGAACATGGTGAACTACATCGCGCACTGTGAGTAAGAGGAGGACTGGCAGTTCGGCAAGGAGCCGTACTCGCGCGACAACCCTCCGCCAGTGGTAAGTCGCGTCCTCCTATTGCTTCATCTTTTTTCCTCAGCCGACTCCGGCTTCTAACTCTTGTCGGCCTCTTCTGAACCAGAATCCTCTTATGCAGCCCGCCGCCGGTGCTACAGGACAGCCCCGCGAGTATGTCCCCGACTGCGCCGAGAGCGACGTCGACGACCCCGACTTGGGGGCGGCGGCAATGGAAGCCGACGCCGAAGGCGGGGGGGGGGG
>NW_021306573.1:0-2402 GCF_002162155.2 Triticum dicoccoides
TGGAAGCCGCATTCCTTGATAACTTCCAGGGCACATATGTGCGACCACCAGACGCTGATGACCTAAGCCACATAATTCAGCAGCCAGAAGAATCGGCCAGACAATTATGGACACGGTTCCTAACCAAGAAAAGTCAAATCATCGACTGTCCGGATGCAGAGGCCCTTGCAGCTTTCAAACACAACATCCGCGACAAGTGGCTTGCCCGACACCTAGGACAGGAAAAGCCAAAATCCATGGCAGCCCCCACAACACTCATGACCCACTTCTGCGCGGGAGAGGATAGCTGGCTAGCTCGTAGTAACAACATGACCAAGAGCCCTGGTAATTCGGATACCAAGGACACCAACGGCAGGTCGCGTCGCAACAAGCACAAGCGCTGCATTAATGGCGACAATACTGAGGATACGACAGTCAATGCCAGATTCAGAGGCTCTAAACCCGGTCAGCGGAAAAAGCCATTCAAAAGAAATACTCCGGGCCCGTCCAATTTGGACCGAATACTCGATCGCTCGTGCCAGATACACGGCACCCCCGAGAAGCCAGCCAATCACACCAACAGGGATTGTTGGGTGTTCAAGCAGGCAGGCAAGTTAACTGCCGAAAACAATGACAAGGGGCTGCATAGCGATGACGAGGAGGAGACCCGGCCGCCGAACAATAGAGGACAGAAGGGTTTTCCCCCACAAGTGCGGACGGTGAACATAATATACGCAACCCACATACCCAAAAGGGAGCGGAAGCGTGCACTCAGGGACGTATATGCGATGGAGCCAGTCGCCCCAAAGTTCAATCTGTGGTCCTCCTGTCCGATCACTTCCGATCGAAGGGACCACCCCACTAGCATCCGCCATGGCGGATTTGCCGCATTGGTTCTAGACCCAATCGTCGACGGATTTCACCTCACTAGAGTCCTGATGGACGGCGGCAGCAGCCTGAAGCTGCTTTATCAGGATACAGTGTGCAAGATGGGCATAGACCCCTCAAGGGTTAAACCCACAAAGACGACCTTCAAAGGCGTCATACCAGGTGTAGAGGCCAACTGTACAGGCTCAGTTACACTTGAAGTGGTCTTCGGATCCCCGGATAACTTCCGAAGCGAGGAGTTAATCTTCGACATAGTCCCGTTCCACAGCAGCTATCATGCACTGCTCGGACGAACCGCATTTGCAAAGTTCAATGCGGTGCCACACTACGCATACCTCAAGCTCAAGATGCCAGGCCCTCGAGGAGTCATTACGGTCAACGGAAACACCGAACGCTCTCTCCGAACGGAGGAGCATACAGCGGCTCTCGCGGCGGAAGTACAAAGTAGCCTCTTAAGGCAATTCTCGAGTCCGGCTGTTAAGCGGCCGGACACCGTAAAGCGCACCCGGAGTAACCTACAACAAGACCGCATGGCACGTTCCGAGCATGCGTAGCAATGCGGCCCCAACCCCAGCCCTCGCGTAATCGCGAGACCAGTACCACGCGTACATAACTATGCTCTGGAGATACCATGGGCATAGGGGTAGGGGCACGACCACGGCATGCCCGGAGAGCGTCTCAAGCGCACCAGGGGCTCCCAATTGTGTCATTCTTTTTTTCTTATTCTCAGGACTCCGTTTTCCAGAAGCCCTGTCCGGCAGTAGAATTGCCGAACTCACGATGCAACAGCCAGGGAAGCAGAAAAGCCACGTTGAGTGTCCAGGTGGTCTCTATTACGAGCAGTCTACCTGTTTTACATACCATCCCGCAGCCTACCCCTGGAGGGGAACATGTTAAATAGTCCCATCCCTTGCTTATCGCACTATTTGCATCGTTCTGCTTTCATTGCAGTATTTTTGAATAAACAATGCATCGCTTTTTGCCTATTATTGCATTCCTTTTTCTATCTATATATGTTCACTTATGACATGTTGCATCCGTACGCTTTGGTAGGGCCAAATACACCAGGGGCTTAAGTTCCCCAAAATATGGTGTGATAAGTCCGAACACTTTCACAAGTGCGGCACCCCGAACTTATAGCATTATATGCATCGGCTCCGAATCATGTCTTGGGTCAATAGTTGGGTTTGCCCGGCTCCCATGTTTTGGTACCTTACGTTCCGTTATATCGGCTAAGGTAGCGCTGGGAGAACCACTGCGATTGTGCCCCAATTGAGCTGGGTTGAGCACCTCAGTGGAGAAAGCTAAAACTGATCGTCATGATAGGGCGAGAGCCGGTCGCTGTTCGAGAGGTTTTTTCGAGTCCCTAAAGACTTGTGCCGCTTAGAGCGAGGAGCCGGCTTTATCCGGACCAGACGTGGATAGCGCCCCGAATTCGGTCTTCCGAACACTAGGGGCTTCGCCGAAATTTAAAATTATAGAATTATATGGCTAAGTGGGAGTGTTCAAGCATTATAAGTCCGGTTGCCTCGTTC